>NW_027645809.1:0-72149 GCF_949319135.1 Squalius cephalus
ACCCAGATTGGCCCATAGGTGGCGCTACAATGACCACATTTACTAAATTACTCATAACTCCTAGACGGTTTGTCCTAGAGTCTCAATTTTAGCATCACTGTGATCCCTGGATCCAGACGGACAAAATGGCTATCTCCAAATTGCTCTACGAGCAAAAAAAAAAATTATATGGGCAATTTAGTGAAAAACCTACTTTTGCAAACTAGTCCTAGGTTTTTGGCCCAATCGGAACCAGACCAGTCTAGCACAGTTCTCTGGAGTCTCTAGATCAATAATTATCGAAAAAAAGTTGAACTTTTGCATTGGCCTGGCTGTAACAGGGTCATTCAGGAAAGGGGTGGGACAAAAAAACACTCAAAAGCCTATACAACCTAAGGGAAAACCCCAAACTTCACAAAAATCGATGAGCAGATGTGTCAGAACATGGTGAAGAAGCATGCCAAGTTTCGTGAAGATCGGACCATAGGTGGCGCTATAACTGTCCAAAACGTCTCCTCTTATTAGGGGTTCAAGCATGAAATGCTGAAACCCTATTGTAATTGTGCTGATTAGGGGTTCAAGCACGAAGTGCTGAAACCCTATTGTAATTGTACTGATTTTTATTATTATTATTATTATTATTATTATTATTTTCCCCTAAAACGCATCGTGCAGACCAAACCGTAAGAGCTGGAACCTTGAAACTTGGCCAAATGGTAGTCCTCAATTTGGGGAGAACCTATCAAAGTATGACCCAGATTGGCCCATAGGTGGCGCTATAGCAACCAAAAGTGCGAAACTGCTCATAACTACTAGACCGTATGACGTAGACTCAAGTGTCTTATATCATTGGAAAGCTGGACGCCTGACGAACAAAACGTATATCTCCGATTTTATTTCCGCCATGATAGATTTTCCGCCATTTTGAATTTTGTCAAAAACATACTTTTGCGAACTAGTCCTAGGTTTTTCGCCCGATCGGAACCAAACCAGTGCAGAAATGTTCTCTAGAGTCTGATTATCAAAAACTATCGAAAAAAAGTTGAAATTTCGACTCACGGACGGTAAGGCCGCCAAAACGTATGTTGTGGGAGGGGCCTATTTTACTAAAATGGCTATAACTCCAGAAGTAAATGAGGTATCTTCACCAAACTTGGTACACATGTGTAAGAGGTCAATCTGAGGTCACAGTAAAAAAACCGCGGCGATTGGCCACATGGTGGCGCTATAACATGAAAAAAACATAAAACAGGCTATAACCACCTGACCATTAGTCCGATTGACTTGAAAATTGGCATGCAGTGTCTTGGTCCAAGGTGCCATGTATGTGTATGAGGACATTGGCGTATCTCGAAAAACATGGCCACCATCGGCCAATGAAGTTTGAGCACCTATTAGACAAGGTTAACGGAGGCCGATCGGAACGAAACTCGATGGGCATGTTCGACTCAAGGCCATAGAGGTCTGTAACAATTTTGAAAGAAATCGGCCACTAGTTGGCGCTAACGAGTTTTACAGCTCTGTAATCACGTGGTGTTACAAATATCCACACAATATGCATATCATTTGATAGATCTCCTCATCCTGAACAACTTTGCCTCAAGGACCATTGCTGTCAATCAAACCGTTCATTAAATATTTGCAAACATGTTAAAAACCTACTTTTGCGAACTAGTCCTAGGTTTTTCGCACGATTGGAACCAGACCAGTCTAGGACAATTCTCTGGACTCTCTAGATCAAAAACTATCAAAAAAAAGTTAAACTTTTGCATTTGGATGGCTGTAATAGGGTCATTTATAAAATGGGCGTAGCAAAATACACTAAAAAGCCTATAAATCCTAAATGAAAACTCAGAACCTCACAAAAATTGGTGAGCATATGTGACATAACATCATTAACAAGCATGCCAAATTTTATGGAGATCGGACCATAGGTGGCGCTATAACTGTTAAAAAGCTTTAAAACCATATATTTCCTATGGTACATTGCCTGTATTGGCTGTAAATGGTCTTTTCCATCTATTATGTCAGTGGTTACATGCTTGCTAAATAAAACCTGATAACTTTTGATGCTTTTGTGCTTAACCCTCTGAGGTCTGAGCTGTTTTCTGGGCCCTGGAGGTGTTCTGACATGCTCTGACATTTGTGGTTATTTCTGTTACTTGTGACATTTTCATGGCTAAAGTCTAATTACACTGTATTCAGCACAAACTCTGCTACAATAATATATCAGCAGCATGTATGTAAAAGTTTGTAGTTTTGAGATAATGACATTTATGCGTGGTTTGTGAAAATACAAAAATAATTTCTCACTTAAATAAGGCCATGAAACCCATACTGATTATTTCTTCACAAGACTTTTGAAAATTGTATCACGTAGCCTAGAATATTTGCTCTAAAACTATGTGAGAATCACCCTGACTGCTCATTCAGAGAAGACAATATATTGATTTAAAAATTTTACGACGTGTTTTGTGTTAGAAAGCAATATGCGAAGGGGCGGATCACCTCATTAATATGAAAGCTTTCCACACCTGAGAAAGACAAAGAACCTCCCTAATGGCCCTATTAGGAGCTTATCAGGGCCCATCATTCTGACCACCCTTGCACAAAGAATGAGGAGATTTAAAAAAGAATGGCTTTTAAAATTGTTTGGATTTATTTACAACACAACATAATCCAAAGATACACAACAAAAAAGCACTTATTGAAGAAAGAGACCTTTGTGCCATTCCTAAAAACATTGTACATACCTTTCATTTTCTAAGGTGTTTGATTTTCACTTTACCATGTTCATGTACAGAGACATGTACTGTGAATGTTGAAGTCAGCAGGACTCAGTGGCATCTGGGCCCTGAAAAAAAAAAAAAAAAAAAAAAAAAAAAAGTGAACATACTGATATCAAGAGAAAGGCCTGCACGATTTTGGGAATACATTTTAGATTTGTTAAAATTGCTTTTTAAAATTCACAGAATACACACACACACTCACACAAATGTTTCCAACAATATATAATGAACACCAGGTTTGTTGTGCCTTGTATAGGCTATGCGCAGTGCTGCATAAAATAATAACAATATAGCAGCCTATATATATTTTCAAAAAGATTTCAGTAACAACTAAGCTAGAGAAAAATATATTGATTATCATGTTACTTCAAATGAGATAATAGTAAAAACATGAAGCCGTTTGGAGCGTTTTGCTTTTCCAAAATATGATACATTCAAACGCGATCGCGATCAAAAATATGATACATTAAAACGCGATCGCGATCAAATATAAAACATTATGGTTAGGCCTACCATATACATATCTACGTTTGAGCAGATATCCACAAACACAGTAACAGTAAACACGGGTCTAAATATTATAATATTCACCATATATCTAGCAACAGTTCAACTGCAATGTGAAATTTATGCAACAATAGCAAACTAATATGTAAGAATTTCTTACCTTACATCTTTCTTGTCTTCAAATCGCGTTCTTCTTCTTCTGATGTAAATCCAATGTAAGATCAGGCACGTCTTTCAAACTCGACGAAAAGTGAAGTGAAGTGTTTTGTTGTTGAGGTAATGAGGGCGATCGCGTTCCATGTGGAGATTTGCATGTGAATATCTTTTGCGCGAGTGGGCGTGGCCGAATTAAAAATAATTAGGAAGCGTTTGAGAAGCTGGAAATCTTGTTGGTTTTATACAAATTACTTAAACAGAGAATATTTGTTTTCGTTTTGAATCCGATCATTTAAAAGTACACACTTAAATGTTTATAAAGGTGTATGGCTCATAAATGTGTGACAAGTATTCGCTGAGTTTTGTTTCAGTTTATAGACGTGCTCAAGAAAAAAAAGTTCACCGCGACGGAGAGGCAGAACGCACACACTGTTTATTTTCTTTATTTTACAAAAGCACAATGTTTTGATTTGATTGGAAGTGGACACATACAAAAGTAGAAATACCACAGATTATTTTTTTATATTTCTTTTTTCTGTATGACCATAAATGACGGAGAAATTTAAGTTTATAGTGCTACAATGTGGAGAAAATCCAGCAAAACGCGCCGGCGCGTTTGTCGACCTCAGAGGGTTAAAAACCCTTAAAGGCCTTAATAGCTTGAACCCCGATAAATGCTGCTTGCAGCTTTAATTATTATTATTATTCCGCCGTAAAACGCATCGTGCAGCCCAAACCGTAAGAGCTGGAACTTTGAAACTTTGACAGATGGTAGTACAAAAATCGAGGAAAGGTTCAGAGATTATGACCCCGATTGGCCCATAGGTGGCGCTATAACAACCAAAAGCGCGAAACTGCTCATAACTCCTAGACCGTATGTCGTAGACTCAAGTGTCTTATATCATTGGAAAGCTGGACGCCTGACGAACAAAACGTATATCTCCGATTTCATTTCCGCCATGATAGATTTTCCGCCATTTTGAATTTTGTCAAAAATCTACTTTTGCGAACTAGTCCCTGGTTTTTTGCCCGATTGGAACCAATCTAGTGCAGAAATGTTCTCTGGAGACTGAATATCAATAATTATCGAAAAAAAGTGGAAATTTCGATTCACGGTCGCTAAGGGGCGCCAAAACGTACGTTGTGGGAGGGGCCTATTTTACTAAAATGGCTATAACTCCCGATGTAAATGAGGTATCTTCACCAAACTTGGTACACATGTGTATGAGCTTACTCTGGGGTCACAGTAAAAAAATCGCGACGATTGGCCTCATGGTGGCGCTATAAAATGAAAAAAACATAAAACAGGCTATAACCACCTGACCGTTAGTCCGATTGACTTGAAAATTGGTATGCAGTGTCTTGGTCCAAGGTGCCATGTATGTGTATGAGGACATTGGCGTATCTCAAAAAACATGGCCGCCATCGGCCAACGAAGTTTGAGCACCTATTAGACAAGGTTAACGGAGGCCGATCGGAACGAAACTCAATGGGCATGTTCGGCTCATGGCCCTAAAGGTCTGTAAGAATTTTGAAAGAAATCGGCCACTAGTTGGCGCTAACGAGTTTTACGGCTCTGTAATCACGTGGTGTTACAAATATCCACACAATATGCATATCATTTGATAGATCTCCTCATCCTGAACAACTTTGCCTCAAGAACCATTGCTGTCAATCAAACTGTTCATTAATTATTCATTAATATGTTAAAAACCTACTTTTGCGAACTAGTCCTAGGTTTTTTGCCCGATCGGAACCAGACCAGTCTAGGACAATTCTCTGGACTCTCTAGATCAATAATTATCAAAAAAAAGTTGAACTTTTGCATTTGGATGGCTGTAATAGGGTAATTTATAAAATGGGCGTGTCAAAATACATTAAAAAGCCTATAAATCCTAAATAAAAACTCAGAACTTCACAAAAATTGGTCAGCCTATGTGTCATAACATCATTAACAAGCATGCAAAATTCTATGGAGATCGGACGATAGTTGGCGCTATAACTGTTAAAAAGCTTTAAAATCATATATTTCCTATGGTAAACTGCCTGTATTGGCTGTAAATGGTCTTTTCCATCTCTGATCATATAATTTTCATATCATAATGTTCAAAACTAGTGCAATACAATTCTCTGGACTCTCTAGATCAATAATTATCAGAAAAAGTTGAACTACTTCATTTGGATGACTATAATAGGGTCACTTCAATATGTGGCCTTGACCAAGTGTCCCCGAAAGCTTATATCTTTTAAGATGCTCAGACCTTCTTAAAAACAAGTCAGAACATGTGAAATATCACTCTAAACATGCATGAAAATTTTCAGACAGATCGGACAAAATTTGCCTCTATAACTGTTAAAAAGGTGAAAATGATAAGAATATAATGGCATATTGAGCCAATAAGTGGTATTTTACTGCCCCCTGCTGTTTAAAATTGTCATTTTGTCATATTGTTCTATAATTTATATTTAGACTTTATAAAATCACTATTTTAACATTTACAATTACATTTAGTCAAAATCCATCTGTTAAAGTATTAGTATTTACAGTTTGATCACATCATAATATCCAAATGTCTGCATCTACAACAGAATGTGTGTGTGTGTGGTCTTAGGTTTCTGAATAAATTCTGAATAATCTGATTAATAGTTTACAAAGACTTTGTGAAATGTTTATAGACCATTCAAATATATTTTAATAATGACATATCCCAATAGCATTGAAAAAACAACATTTGTGTGTGTGTGTGTGTGTGTGTGTAAGCATGCATTATTGAGTTAACATGGAAAAACTGTTTTTCTTTAGTGCAGAAAACTGGTGAAAATCAAGAGGTTTAAAGTGAAAGTGAGGCAATAAGTGGTCTTCTACTGCCCTCTGCTGGCCATTCTACTTATTAATGAAGTCTACTCACATATGCTTTTGCATTCATTACACACTAAAAAATCACTTATATAAAAATAAGACACTAAAAAATCACTTATATAACAATTACTATTGTAGCACAATCATATTTTGTCAGAGTTTATCACTTCATTTGTATTGATACTTCACATAATTGCTAGCAATGTGGTAAATCATGGTAAATCATGCTAAAAACATGGTAAATCATAGTAAATAATACTAGAATGTGGTGTATCAAGGTACATCATACTAGAATCCTGATACATCATTCTAGAACGTGGTATATGATGGTACATCATGCTAGAACATGGTAAATCATGGTAAACTATGCTAGAACAGGGTAAATCATGGTAAACCATGATAAATCATGATAAACTATGGTAAATCATGTTAGAATATGGTATATCATTGTAAATCATGCTAGAACATGGTAAACTATGCTAGAACAGGGTAAATCATGGTAAACTATGATAAATCATGGTAAACTATGATAAATCATGGTAAACTATGATAAACTATGGTAAACCATGCTAGAATCACAGTAAACAATGGTAAATCATACTAGAATGTAGTATATCATGGTAAATCATGCTAGAATATGGCAATATCTTCTCCAGACTCAGTACACATGTGTATGGGTTCAATTCGGAGATCGGACCATAGTTGGCGCTATAACTGTTAAAAAGCTTTAAAACCATATATTTCCTATGGTACATTGCCTGTATTGGCTGTAAATGGTCTTTTTCATCTATTATGTCAGAGGTTACATGCTTGCTAAATAAAACTTAATAACTTTTGATGCTTTTGTGCTTAAAAACCCTTAAAGGCCTTAATAGCTTGAACCCCGATAAATGCTGCTTGCAGCTTTAATTATTATTATTATTATTATTATTCCGCCGTAAAACGCATCGTGCAGCCCAAACCGTAAGAGCTGGAACTTTGAAACTTTGACAGATGGTAGTACAAAAATCGAGGAAAGGTTCAGAGATTATGACCCCGATTGGCCCATAGGTGGCGCTATAACAACCAAAAGCGCGAAACTGCTCATAACTCCTAGACCGTATGTCGTAGACTCAAGTGTCTTATATCATTGGAAAGCTGGACGCCTGACGAACAAAACGTATATCTCCGATTTCATTTCCGCCATGATAGATTTTCCGCCATTTTGAATTTTGTCAAAAATCTACTTTTGCGAACTAGTCCCTGGTTTTTTGCCCGATTGGAACCAATCTAGTGCAGAAATGTTCTCTGGAGACTGAATATCAATAATTATCGAAAAAAAGTGGAAATTTCGATTCACGGTCGCTAAGGGGCGCCAAAACGTACGTTGTGGGAGGGGCCTATTTTACTAAAATGGCTATAACTCCCGATGTAAATGAGGTATCTTCACCAAACTTGGTACACATGTGTATGAGCTTACTCTGGGGTCACAGTAAAAAAATCGCGACGATTGGCCTCATGGTGGCGCTATAAAATGAAAAAAACATAAAACAGGCTATAACCACCTGACCGTTAGTCCGTTTGACTTGAAAATTGGTATGCAGTGTCTTGGTCCAAGGTGCCATGTATGTGTATGAGGACATTGGCGTATCTCAAAAAACATGGCCGCCATCGGCCAACGAAGTTTGAGCACCTATTAGACAAGGTTAACGGAGGCCGATCGGAACGAAACTCAATGGGCATGTTCGGCTCATGGCCCTAAAGGTCTGTAAGAATTTTGAAAGAAATCGGCCACTAGTTGGCGCTAACGAGTTTTACGGCTCTGTAATCACGTGGTGTTACAAATATCCACACAATATGCATATCATTTGATAGATCTCCTCATCCTGAACAACTTTGCCTCAAGAACCATTGCTGTCAATCAAACTGTTCATTAATTATTCATTAATATGTTAAAAACCTACTTTTGCGAACTAGTCCTAGGTTTTTTGCCCGATCGGAACCAGACCAGTCTAGGACAATTCTCTGGACTCTCTAGATCAATAATTATCAAAAAAAAGTTGAACTTTTGCATTTGGATGGCTGTAATAGGGTAATTTATAAAATGGGCGTGTCAAAATACATTAAAAAGCCTATAAATCCTAAATAAAAACTCAGAACTTCACAAAAATTGGTCAGCCTATGTGTCATAACATCATTAACAAGCATGCAAAATTCTATGGAGATCGGACGATAGTTGGCGCTATAACTGTTAAAAAGCTTTAAAATCATATATTTCCTATGGTAAACTGCCTGTATTGGCTGTAAATGGTCTTTTCCATCTCTGATCATATAATT
The DNA here is from genome assembly GCF_949319135.1 of Squalius cephalus. Taxonomy (NCBI): domain Eukaryota; kingdom Metazoa; phylum Chordata; class Actinopteri; order Cypriniformes; family Leuciscidae; genus Squalius; species Squalius cephalus. Next base: position 8,608 of record NW_027645809.1, read on the forward strand.
TTCATATCATAATGTTCAAAACTAGTGCAATACAATTCTCTGGACTCACTAGATCAATAATTGTCAGAAAAAGTTGAACTACTTCATTTGGATAGCTATAATAGGTTCACTTCAAAATCTGGCCTTTACCAAGTGTCCCCGAAAGCCTATATCTCTTTAATCAATGCTCAGACCTTCTTAAAAACAAGTCAGAACGTGTGAAATATCACCCTGAACAAGCATGAAAATTTTCAGACAGATCGGACAAAATTTGCCTCTATAACAGTTAAAAAGGTGCAAATGATATGAATTAATGGCATGTTAAGCCAATAAGTGGTATTTTACTGCCCCCTGCTGTTTAAAATAGTCATTTTCTCATATTGGTATTGGTATCAGCCATGGTAAATCATGATAAATGATGGTGTGTGTGTGTGTGTGTGTGTGTGTGTGTGTGTGTGTGTGTGTGTGTGGTACAAATATAACAAAGGTTTTATTTTCCAACATGAAAACAAACATAACAGAGTGCTAGTGCACAAACAATAACCGACAATGATAATGGATGAGAGGGGAACTTAAATACACAGATCAAGACAAGGACAACAGGTGACGGTTATGATGATGAGGAGCAGGTGATGATGAGGAGGGTGATGAGGAGCAGGTGCAGGTGATGACGACAGATGGTGAATGTGATGAAGACAGAAGGTGAATGTGATGAAGGTGAATGTGACACCAATATCACTGAAACATTTGTGTGTGTGTGTGTGTGTGTGTGTGTGTGTGTGTGTGTGTAGCATTATTGTGTGTAGCATATGTAGCAAGTATGCATTATTGAGTTAACATGGAAACACTGGTTTGCTTTAGTGCAGAAAACTGGTCAAAATCATGAGGTTTAAAGTGAAAGTGAGCCAATAAGTGGTCTTCTACTGCCCTCTGCTGGCCATTCTACTTATTAATTAAATTTTTCCACATGTGCTTGCATTTAAACTTGAATACACACTAAAAATCACTTATATAGCAATAACTATTATAACACAATCATATTTTGTCAGTGTTAATCACTTTATTTGCACTGACACTTCAAATAATTGCTAGTAATGTGGTAAATCATGGTAAATCATGGTTAACTATGCTGTGTGTGTGTGTGTGTGTGTGTGTGTGTGTGTGTGTGTGTGTGTGTGTGTGTGTGTGTGTGTGTGTGTGTGTGTGTGTGTGTGTGTGTGTGTAAGCATGCATTGAGTTAACATGGATAAACTGGTTTGCTTTAGTGCAGAAAACTGGTTTAAAGTGAAAGTGAGCCAATAAGTGGTCTTCTAGTGCCCTCTGCTGGCCATTCTACTTAATAATGAAATATTTTACATGTGCTTTTGCATTCATACTTGGACACACACTAAAAATCACGTATATAACTAACTATTATAACACAATAATATTTTGTCAGTGTTCATCACCTCATTTGCACTGACACTTGACATAATTGCTAGTAATGTGGTTAATCATGCTAGAAACATTGTAAATCATAGTAAATAATACTGAAATGAGGTGTATCAAGGTAAATCATGCTAGAATCCTAATAAATCATTCTGGAACATGGTATATGATAGTAAATCATGCTAGAATCATATTAAATAATTCTAGAATGTGGCAAATCGTTGTGGGAGGAGCCTATTTTACTCAAATGGCTATAACTCAAGAAGTAAATGAGATATCTTCACCAAACTCAGTACACATGTGTATGGGTTCAATTTGAGGTCACAGTAAACAATTTTATGGAGATCGGACCATAGGTGGCGCTATAACTGTTAAAAAGCTTTAAAACCATATATATCCCATGGTAAACTGCCTGTATTGGCTGTAAATGGTCTTTTCCATCTATTATGTCAGTGGTTACATGCTTGCTAAATAAATCTTAATAACTTTTGATGCTTTTGTGCTTAAATGCCTTAAAGGCCTTAACTGCTTGAACCCCGATAAATGCTGCTTGCAGCTTTAATTAGGGGTTCAAGCATGAAATGCTGAAACCCTATTGTAATTGTAAGGATTTGTAAAACGCATCGTGCAGGACAAACCGTAAGGCCTAGAGACTTGAAACCTGGCCAGATGGTAGGCCTCAATTTGGGGACAACCTATCAGAGTATGACCCCGATTGGCCCATAGGTGGCGCTACAGCAACCAAAAGTTCAAAATCGCTCATAACTCTTAGACCGTTTGTCCCAGGATCAAGTGTCTTATATCGTTGGAATCCTTGGCTCGAGGCGGACAAAATGGCTATCTCCGATTTGGATGTAGGCAGGGAAAATTTTCTGCTATGTCGGATTTTGTCCAAAACCTACTTTTGCGAACTAGTCCCTGGTTTTTCGCCCGATCGGAACCAAACCAGTCTAGGACAATTCTCTGGACTCTCTAGATCAATAATTATCAAAAAAAAGTTGAACTTTGCCATTTGGGTGGCTGTAACAGGGTCATTTAGAAAAGGGGCGTGGCAAAATACACTCAAAAGCCTATAAATCCCAAAGGAAAACTCAGAACTTCACAAAAATTGATGAGCATATGTGACAGAACATGGTGAGGAAGCATGCAGAGTTTCATGGAGATCGGACCATAGGTGGCGCTATAACTGGCAAAAAGCCTTCATTCTTATTAGGGGTTCAAGCATGAAATGCTGAAACCCTATTGTAATTGTAAGGATTTGTAAAACGCATCGTGCAGGACAAACCGTAAGGCCTAGAGACTTGAAACCTGGCCAGATGGTAGGCCTCAATTTGGGGACAACCTATCAGAGTATGACCCCGATTGGCCCATAGGTGGCGCTACAGCAACCAAAAGTTCAAAATCGCTCATAACTCTTAGACCGTTTGTCCCAGGATCAAGTGTCTTATATCGTTGGAATCCTTGGCTCGAGGCGGACAAAATGGCTATCTCCGATTTGGATGTAGGCAGGGAAAATTTTCTGCTATGTCGGATTTTGTCCAAAACCTACTTTTGCGAACTAGTTCCTGGTTTTTCGCCCGATCGGAACCAAACCAGTCTAGGACAATTCTCTGGACTCTCTAGATCAATAATTATCAAAAAAAAGTTGAACTTTGCCATTTGGGTGGCTGTAACAGGGTCATTTAGAAAAGGGGCGTGGCAAAATACACTCAAAAGCCTATAAATCCCAAAGGAAAACTCAGAACTTCACAAAAATTGATGAGCATATGTGACAGAACATGGTGAGGAAGCATGCAGAGTTTCATGGAGATCGGACCATAGGTGGCGCTATAACTGGCAAAAAGCCTTCATTCTTATTAGGGGTTCAAGCATGAAATGCTGAAACCCTATTGTAATTGTAAGGATTTGTAAAACGCATCGTGCAGGACAAACCGTAAGGCCTAGAGACTTGAAACCTGGCCAGATGGTAGGCCTCAATTTGGGGACAACCTATCAGAGTATGACCCCGATTGGCCCATAGGTGGCGCTACAGCAACCAAAAGTTCAAAATCGCTCATAACTCTTAGACCGTTTGTCCCAGGATCAAGTGTCTTATATCGTTGGAATCCTTGGCTCGAGTCGGACAAAATGGCTATCTCCGATTTGGATGTAGGCAGGGAAAATTTTCTGCTATGTCGGATTTTGTCCAAAACCTACTTTTGCGAACTAGTCCCTGGTTTTTCGCCCGATCGGAACCAAACCAGTCTAGGACAATTCTCTGGACTCTCTAGATCAATAATTATCAAAAAAAAGTTGAACTTTGCCATTTGGGTGGCTGTAACAGGGTCATTTAGAAAAGGGGCGTGGCAAAATACACTCAAAAGCCTATAAATCCCAAAGGAAAACTCAGAACTTCACAAAAATTGATGAGCATATGTGACAGAACATGGTGAGGAAGCATGCAGAGTTTCATGGAGATCGGACCATAGGTGGCGCTATAACTGGCAAAAAGCCTTCATTCTTATTAGGGGTTCAAGCATGAAATGCTGAAACCCTATTGTAATTGTAAGGATTTGTAAAACGCATCGTGCAGGACAAACCGTAAGGCCTAGAGACTTGAAACCTGGCCAGATGGTAGGCCTCAATTTGGGGACAACCTATCAGAGTATGACCCCGATTGGCCCATAGGTGGCGCTACAGCAACCAAAAGTTCAAAATCGCTCATAACTCTTAGACCGTTTGTCCCAGGATCAAGTGTCTTATATCGTTGGAATCCTTGGCTCGAGGCGGACAAAATGGCTATCTCCGATTTGGATGTAGGCAGGGAAAATTTTCTGCTATGTCGGATTTTGTCCAAAACCTACTTTTGCGAACTAGTCCCTGGTTTTTCGCCCGATCGGAACCAAACCAGTCTAGGACAATTCTCTGGACTCTCTAGATCAATAATTATCAAAAAAAAGTTGAACTTTGCCATTTGGGTGGCTGTAACAGGGTCATTTAGAAAAGGGGCGTGGCAAAATACACTCAAAAGCCTATAAATCCCAAAGGAAAACTCAGAACTTCACAAAAATTGATGAGCATATGTGACAGAACATGGTGAGGAAGCATGCAGAGTTTCATGGAGATCGGACCATAGGTGGCGCTATAACTGGCAAAAAGCCTTCATTCTTATTAGGGGTTCAAGCATGAAATGCTGAAACCCTATTGTAATTGTAAGGATTTGTAAAACGCATCGTGCAGGACAAACCGTAAGGCCTAGAGACTTGAAACCTGGCCAGATGGTAGGCCTCAATTTGGGGACAACCTATCAGAGTATGACCCCGATTGGCCCATAGGTGGCGCTACAGCAACCAAAAGTTCAAAATCGCTCATAACTCTTAGACCGTTTGTCCCAGGATCAAGTGTCTTATATCGTTGGAATCCTTGGCTCGAGGCGGACAAAATGGCTATCTCCGATTTGGATGTAGGCAGGGAAAATTTTCTGCTATGTCGGATTTTGTCCAAAACCTACTTTTGCGAACTAGTCCCTGGTTTTTCGCCCGATCGGAACCAAACCAGTCTAGGACAATTCTCTGGACTCTCTAGATCAATAATTATCAAAAAAAAGTTGAACTTTGCCATTTGGGTGGCTGTAACAGGGTCATTTAGAAAAGGGGCGTGGCAAAATACACTCAAAAGCCTATAAATCCCAAAGGAAAACTCAGAACTTCACAAAAATTGATGAGCATATGTGACAGAACATGGTGAGGAAGCATGCAGAGTTTCATGGAGATCGGACCATAGGTGGCGCTATAACTGGCAAAAAGCCTTCATTCTTATTAGGGGTTCAAGCATGAAATGCTGAAACCCTATTGTAATTGTAAGGATTTGTAAAACGCATCGTGCAGGACAAACCGTAAGGCCTAGAGACTTGAAACCTGGCCAGATGGTAGGCCTCAATTTGGGGACAACCTATCAGAGTATGACCCCGATTGGCCCATAGGTGGCGCTACAGCAACCAAAAGTTCAAAATCGCTCATAACTCTTAGACCGTTTGTCCCAGGATCAAGTGTCTTATATCGTTGGAATCCTTGGCTCGAGGCGGACAAAATGGCTATCTCCGATTTGGATGTAGGCAGGGAAAATTTTCTGCTATGTCGGATTTTGTCCAAAACCTACTTTTGCGAACTAGTCCCTGGTTTTTCGCCCGATCGGAACCAAACCAGTCTAGGACAATTCTCTGGACTCTCTAGATCAATAATTATCAAAAAAAAAGTTGAACTTTGCCATTTGGGTGGCTGTAACAGGGTCATTTAGAAAAGGGGCGTGGCAAAATACACTCAAAAGCCTATAAATCCCAAAGGAAAACTCAGAACTTCACAAAAATTGATGAGCATATGTGACAGAACATGGTGAGGAAGCATGCAGAGTTTCATGGAGATCGGACCATAGGTGGCGCTATAACTGGCAAAAAGCCTTCATTCTTATTAGGGGTTCAAGCATGAAATGCTGAAACCCTATTGTAATTGTAAGGATTTGTAAAACGCATCGTGCAGGACAAACCGTAAGGCCTAGAGACTTGAAACCTGGCCAGATGGTAGGCCTCAATTTGGGGACAACCTATCAGAGTATGACCCCGATTGGCCCATAGGTGGCGCTACAGCAACCAAAAGTTCAAAATCGCTCATAACTCTTAGACCGTTTGTCCCAGGATCAAGTGTCTTATATCGTTGGAATCCTTGGCTCGAGGCGGACAAAATGGCTATCTCCGATTTGGATGTAGGCAGGGAAAATTTTCTGCTATGTCGGATTTTGTCCAAAACCTACTTTTGCGAACTAGTCCCTGGTTTTTCGCCCGATCGGAACCAAACCAGTCTAGGACAATTCTCTGGACTCTCTAGATCAATAATTATCAAAAAAAAAGTTGAACTTTGCCATTTGGGTGGCTGTAACAGGGTCATTTAGAAAAGGGGCGTGGCAAAATACACTCAAAAGCCTATAAATCCCAAAGGAAAACTCAGAACTTCACAAAAATTGATGAGCATATGTGACAGAACATGGTGAGGAAGCATGCAGAGTTTCATGGAGATCGGACCATAGGTGGCGCTATAACTGGCAAAAAGCCTTCATTCTTATTAGGGGTTCAAGCATGAAATGCTGAAACCCTATTGTAATTGTAAGGATTTGTAAAACGCATCGTGCAGGACAAACCGTAAGGCCTAGAGACTTGAAACCTGGCCAGATGGTAGGCCTCAATTTGGGGACAACCTATCAGAGTATGACCCCGATTGGCCCATAGGTGGCGCTACAGCAACCAAAAGTTCAAAATCGCTCATAACTCTTAGACCGTTTGTCCCAGGATCAAGTGTCTTATATCGTTGGAATCCTTGGCTCGAGGCGGACAAAATGGCTATCTCCGATTTGGATGTAGGCAGGGAAAATTTTCTGCTATGTCGGATTTTGTCCAAAACCTACTTTTGCGAACTAGTCCCTGGTTTTTCGCCCGATCGGAACCAAACCAGTCTAGGACAATTCTCTGGACTCTCTAGAAGATCAATAATTATCAAAAAAAAGTTGAACTTTGCCATTTGGGTGGCTGTAACAGGGTCATTTAGAAAAGGGGCGTGGCAAAATACACTCAAAAGCCTATAAATCCCAAAGGAAAACTCAGAACTTCACAAAAATTGATGAGCATATGTGACAGAACATGGTGAGGAAGCATGCAGAGTTTCATGGAGATCGGACCATAGGTGGCGCTATAACTGGCAAAAAGCCTTCATTCTTATTAGGGGTTCAAGCATGAAATGCTGAAACCCTATTGTAATTGTAAGGATTTGTAAAACGCATCGTGCAGGACAAACCGTAAGGCCTAGAGACTTGAAACCTGGCCAGATGGTAGGCCTCAATTTGGGGACAACCTATCAGAGTATGACCCCGATTGGCCCATAGGTGGCGCTACAGCAACCAAAAGTTCAAAATCGCTCATAACTCTTAGACCGTTTGTCCCAGGATCAAGTGTCTTATATCGTTGGAATCCTTGGCTCGAGGCGGACAAAATGGCTATCTCCGATTTGGATGTAGGCAGGGAAAATTTTCTGCTATGTCGGATTTTGTCCAAAACCTACTTTTGCGAACTAGTCCCTGGTTTTTCGCCCGATCGGAACCAAACCAGTCTAGGACAATTCTCTGGACTCTCTAGATCAATAATTATCAAAAAAAAGTTGAACTTTGCCATTTGGGTGGCTGTAACAGGGTCATTTAGAAAAGGGGCGTGGCAAAATACACTCAAAAGCCTATAAATCCCAAAGGAAAACTCAGAACTTCACAAAAATTGATGAGCATATGTGACAGAACATGGTGAGGAAGCATGCAGAGTTTCATGGAGATCGGACCATAGGTGGCGCTATAACTGGCAAAAAGCCTTCATTCTTATTAGGGGTTCAAGCATGAAATGCTGAAACCCTATTGTAATTGTAAGGATTTGTAAAACGCATCGTGCAGGACAAACCGTAAGGCCTAGAGACTTGAAACCTGGCCAGATGGTAGGCCTCAATTTGGGGACAACCTATCAGAGTATGACCCCGATTGGCCCATAGGTGGCGCTACAGCAACCAAAAGTTCAAAATCGCTCATAACTCTTAGACCGTTTGTCCCAGGATCAAGTGTCTTATATCGTTGGAATCCTTGGCTCGAGGCGGACAAAATGGCTATCTCCGATTTGGATGTAGGCAGGGAAAATTTTCTGCTATGTCGGATTTTGTCCAAAACCTACTTTTGCGAACTAGTCCCTGGTTTTTCGCCCGATCGGAACCAAACCAGTCTAGGACAATTCTCTGGACTCTCTAGATCAATAATTATCAAAAAAAAGTTGAACTTTGCCATTTGGGTGGCTGTAACAGGGTCATTTAGAAAAGGGGCGTGGCAAAATACACTCAAAAGCCTATAAATCCCAAAGGAAAACTCAGAACTTCACAAAAATTGATGAGCATATGTGACAGAACATGGTGAGGAAGCATGCAGAGTTTCATGGAGATCGGACCATAGGTGGCGCTATAACTGGCAAAAAGCCTTCATTCTTATTAGGGGTTCAAGCATGAAATGCTGAAACCCTATTGTAATTGTAAGGATTTGTAAAACGCATCGTGCAGGACAAACCGTAAGGCCTAGAGACTTGAAACCTGGCCAGATGGTAGGCCTCAATTTGGGGACAACCTATCAGAGTATGACCCCGATTGGCCCATAGGTGGCGCTACAGCAACCAAAAGTTCAAAATCGCTCATAACTCTTAGACCGTTTGTCCCAGGATCAAGTGTCTTATATCGTTGGAATCCTTGGCTCGAGGCGGACAAAATGGCTATCTCCGATTTGGATGTAGGCAGGGAAAATTTTCTGCTATGTCGGATTTTGTCCAAAACCTACTTTTGCGAACTAGTCCCTGGTTTTTCGCCCGATCGGAACCAAACCAGTCTAGGACAATTCTCTGGACTCTCTAGATCAATAATTATCAAAAAAAAAAGTTGAACTTTGCCATTTGGGTGGCTGTAACAGGGTCATTTAGAAAAGGGGCGTGGCAAAATACACTCAAAAGCCTATAAATCCCAAAGGAAAACTCAGAACTTCACAAAAATTGATGAGCATATGTGACAGAACATGGTGAGGAAGCATGCAGAGTTTCATGGAGATCGGACCATAGGTGGCGCTATAACTGGCAAAAAGCCTTCATTCTTATTAGGGGTTCAAGCATGAAATGCTGAAACCCTATTGTAATTGTAAGGATTTGTAAAACGCATCGTGCAGGACAAACCGTAAGGCCTAGAGACTTGAAACCTGGCCAGATGGTAGGCCTCAATTTGGGGACAACCTATCAGAGTATGACCCCGATTGGCCCATAGGTGGCGCTACAGCAACCAAAAGTTCAAAATCGCTCATAACTCTTAGACCGTTTGTCCCAGGATCAAGTGTCTTATATCGTTGGAATCCTTGGCTCGAGGCGGACAAAATGGCTATCTCCGATTTGGATGTAGGCAGGGAAAATTTTCTGCTATGTCGGATTTTGTCCAAAACCTACTTTTGCGAACTAGTCCCTGGTTTTTCGCCCGATCGGAACCAAACCAGTCTAGGACAATTCTCTGGACTCTCTAGATCAATAATTATCAAAAAAAAGTTGAACTTTGCCATTTGGGTGGCTGTAACAGGGTCATTTAGAAAAGGGGCGTGGCAAAATACACTCAAAAGCCTATAAATCCCAAAGGAAAACTCAGAACTTCACAAAAATTGATGAGCATATGTGACAGAACATGGTGAGGAAGCATGCAGAGTTTCATGGAGATCGGACCATAGGTGGCGCTATAACTGGCAAAAAGCCTTCATTCTTATTAGGGGTTCAAGCATGAAATGCTGAAACCCTATTGTAATTGTAAGGATTTGTAAAACGCATCGTGCAGGACAAACCGTAAGGCCTAGAGACTTGAAACCTGGCCAGATGGTAGGCCTCAATTTGGGGACAACCTATCAGAGTATGACCCCGATTGGCCCATAGGTGGCGCTACAGCAACCAAAAGTTCAAAATCGCTCATAACTCTTAGACCGTTTGTCCCAGGATCAAGTGTCTTATATCGTTGGAATCCTTGGCTCGAGGCGGACAAAATGGCTATCTCCGATTTGGATGTAGGCAGGGAAAATTTTCTGCTATGTCGGATTTTGTCCAAAACCTACTTTTGCGAACTAGTTCCTGGTTTTTCGCCCGATCGGAACCAAACCAGTCTAGGACAATTCTCTGGACTCTCTAGATCAATAATTATCAAAAAAAAGTTGAACTTTGCCATTTGGGTGGCTGTAACAGGGTCATTTAGAAAAGGGGCGTGGCAAAATACACTCAAAAGCCTATAAATCCCAAAGGAAAACTCAGAACTTCACAAAAATTGATGAGCATATGTGACAGAACATGGTGAGGAAGCATGCAGAGTTTCATGGAGATCGGACCATAGGTGGCGCTATAACTGGCAAAAAGCCTTCATTCTTATTAGGGGTTCAAGCATGAAATGCTGAAACCCTATTGTAATTGTAAGGATTTGTAAAACGCATCGTGCAGGACAAACCGTAAGGCCTAGAGACTTGAAACCTGGCCAGATGGTAGGCCTCAATTTGGGGACAACCTATCAGAGTATGACCCCGATTGGCCCATAGGTGGCGCTACAGCAACCAAAAGTTCAAAATCGCTCATAACTCTTAGACCGTTTGTCCCAGGATCAAGTGTCTTATATCGTTGGAATCCTTGGCTCGAGTCGGACAAAATGGCTATCTCCGATTTGGATGTAGGCAGGGAAAATTTTCTGCTATGTCGGATTTTGTCCAAAACCTACTTTTGCGAACTAGTCCCTGGTTTTTCGCCCGATCGGAACCAAACCAGTCTAGGACAATTCTCTGGACTCTCTAGATCAATAATTATCAAAAAAAAGTTGAACTTTGCCATTTGGGTGGCTGTAACAGGGTCATTTAGAAAAGGGGCGTGGCAAAATACACTCAAAAGCCTATAAATCCCAAAGGAAAACTCAGAACTTCACAAAAATTGATGAGCATATGTGACAGAACATGGTGAGGAAGCATGCAGAGTTTCATGGAGATCGGACCATAGGTGGCGCTATAACTGGCAAAAAGCCTTCATTCTTATTAGGGGTTCAAGCATGAAATGCTGAAACCCTATTGTAATTGTAAGGATTTGTAAAACGCATCGTGCAGGACAAACCGTAAGGCCTAGAGACTTGAAACCTGGCCAGATGGTAGGCCTCAATTTGGGGACAACCTATCAGAGTATGACCCCGATTGGCCCATAGGTGGCGCTACAGCAACCAAAAGTTCAAAATCGCTCATAACTCTTAGACCGTTTGTCCCAGGATCAAGTGTCTTATATCGTTGGAATCCTTGGCTCGAGGCGGACAAAATGGCTATCTCCGATTTGGATGTAGGCAGGGAAAATTTTCTGCTATGTCGGATTTTGTCCAAAACCTACTTTTGCGAACTAGTCCCTGGTTTTTCGCCCGATCGGAACCAAACCAGTCTAGGACAATTCTCTGGACTCTCTAGATCAATAATTATCAAAAAAAAGTTGAACTTTGCCATTTGGGTGGCTGTAACAGGGTCATTTAGAAAAGGGGCGTGGCAAAATACACTCAAAAGCCTATAAATCCCAAAGGAAAACTCAGAACTTCACAAAAATTGATGAGCATATGTGACAGAACATGGTGAGGAAGCATGCAGAGTTTCATGGAGATCGGACCATAGGTGGCGCTATAACTGGCAAAAAGCCTTCATTCTTATTAGGGGTTCAAGCATGAAATGCTGAAACCCTATTGTAATTGTAAGGATTTGTAAAACGCATCGTGCAGGACAAACCGTAAGGCCTAGAGACTTGAAACCTGGCCAGATGGTAGGCCTCAATTTGGGGACAACCTATCAGAGTATGACCCCGATTGGCCCATAGGTGGCGCTACAGCAACCAAAAGTTCAAAATCGCTCATAACTCTTAGACCGTTTGTCCCAGGATCAAGTGTCTTATATCGTTGGAATCCTTGGCTCGAGGCGGACAAAATGGCTATCTCCGATTTGGATGTAGGCAGGGAAAATTTTCTGCTATGTCGGATTTTGTCCAAAACCTACTTTTGCGAACTAGTCCCTGGTTTTTCGCCCGATCGGAACCAAACCAGTCTAGGACAATTCTCTGGACTCTCTAGATCAATAATTATCAAAAAAAAAGTTGAACTTTGCCATTTGGGTGGCTGTAACAGGGTCATTTAGAAAAGGGGCGTGGCAAAATACACTCAAAAGCCTATAAATCCCAAAGGAAAACTCAGAACTTCACAAAAATTGATGAGCATATGTGACAGAACATGGTGAGGAAGCATGCAGAGTTTCATGGAGATCGGACCATAGGTGGCGCTATAACTGGCAAAAAGCCTTCATTCTTATTAGGGGTTCAAGCATGAAATGCTGAAACCCTATTGTAATTGTAAGGATTTGTAAAACGCATCGTGCAGGACAAACCGTAAGGCCTAGAGACTTGAAACCTGGCCAGATGGTAGGCCTCAATTTGGGGACAACCTATCAGAGTATGACCCCGATTGGCCCATAGGTGGCGCTACAGCAACCAAAAGTTCAAAATCGCTCATAACTCTTAGACCGTTTGTCCCAGGATCAAGTGTCTTATATCGTTGGAATCCTTGGCTCGAGGCGGACAAAATGGCTATCTCCGATTTGGATGTAGGCAGGGAAAATTTTCTGCTATGTCGGATTTTGTCCAAAACCTACTTTTGCGAACTAGTCCCTGGTTTTTCGCCCGATCGGAACCAAACCAGTCTAGGACAATTCTCTGGACTCTCTAGATCAATAATTATCAAAAAAAAAAGTTGAACTTTGCCATTTGGGTGGCTGTAACAGGGTCATTTAGAAAAGGGGCGTGGCAAAATACACTCAAAAGCCTATAAATCCCAAAGGAAAACTCAGAACTTCACAAAAATTGATGAGCATATGTGACAGAACATGGTGAGGAAGCATGCAGAGTTTCATGGAGATCGGACCATAGGTGGCGCTATAACTGGCAAAAAGCCTTCATTCTTATTAGGGGTTCAAGCATGAAATGCTGAAACCCTATTGTAATTGTAAGGATTTGTAAAACGCATCGTGCAGGACAAACCGTAAGGCCTAGAGACTTGAAACCTGGCCAGATGGTAGGCCTCAATTTGGGGACAACCTATCAGAGTATGACCCCGATTGGCCCATAGGTGGCGCTACAGCAACCAAAAGTTCAAAATCGCTCATAACTCTTAGACCGTTTGTCCCAGGATCAAGTGTCTTATATCGTTGGAATCCTTGGCTCGAGGCGGACAAAATGGCTATCTCCGATTTGGATGTAGGCAGGGAAAATTTTCTGCTATGTCGGATTTTGTCCAAAACCTACTTTTGCGAACTAGTCCCTGGTTTTTCGCCCGATCGGAACCAAACCAGTCTAGGACAATTCTCTGGACTCTCTAGATCAATAATTATCAAAAAAAAGTTGAACTTTGCCATTTGGGTGGCTGTAACAGGGTCATTTAGAAAAGGGGCGTGGCAAAATACACTCAAAAGCCTATAAATCCCAAAGGAAAACTCAGAACTTCACAAAAATTGATGATCATATGTGACAGAACATGGTGAGGAAGCATGCAGAGTTTCATGGAGATCGGACCATAGGTGGCGCTATAACTGGCAAAAAGCCTTCATTCTTATTAGGGGTTCAAGCATGAAATGCTGAAACCCTATTGTAATTGTAAGGATTTGTAAAACGCATCGTGCAGGACAAACCGTAAGGCCTAGAGACTTGAAACCTGGCCAGATGGTAGGCCTCAATTTGGGGACAACCTATCAGAGTATGACCCCGATTGGCCCATAGGTGGCGCTACAGCAACCAAAAGTTCAAAATCGCTCATAACTCTTAGACCGTTTGTCCCAGGATCAAGTGTCTTATATCGTTGGAATCCTTGGCTCGAGGCGGACAAAATGGCTATCTCCGATTTGGATGTAGGCAGGGAAAATTTTCTGCTATGTCGGATTTTGTCCAAAACCTACTTTTGCGAACTAGTCCCTGGTTTTTCGCCCGATCGGAACCAAACCAGTCTAGGACAATTCTCTGGACTCTCTAGATCAATAATTATCAAAAAAAAAGTTGAACTTTGCCATTTGGGTGGCTGTAACAGGGTCATTTAGAAAAGGGGCGTGGCAAAATACACTCAAAAGCCTATAAATCCCAAAGGAAAACTCAGAACTTCACAAAAATTGATGAGCATATGTGACAGAACATGGTGAGGAAGCATGCAGAGTTTCATGGAGATCGGACCATAGGTGGCGCTATAACTGGCAAAAAGCCTTCATTCTTATTAGGGGTTCAAGCATGAAATGCTGAAACCCTATTGTAATTGTAAGGATTTGTAAAACGCATCGTGCAGGACAAACCGTAAGGCCTAGAGACTTGAAACCTGGCCAGATGGTAGGCCTCAATTTGGGGACAACCTATCAGAGTATGACCCCGATTGGCCCATAGGTGGCGCTACAGCAACCAAAAGTTCAAAATCGCTCATAACTCTTAGACCGTTTGTCCCAGGATCAAGTGTCTTATATCGTTGGAATCCTTGGCTCGAGGCGGACAAAATGGCTATCTCCGATTTGGATGTAGGCAGGGAAAATTTTCTGCTATGTCGGATTTTGTCCAAAACCTACTTTTGCGAACTAGTCCCTGGTTTTTCGCCCGATCGGAACCAAACCAGTCTAGGACAATTCTCTGGACTCTCTAGATCAATAATTATCAAAAAAAAAAGTTGAACTTTGCCATTTGGGTGGCTGTAACAGGGTCATTTAGAAAAGGGGCGTGGCAAAATACACTCAAAAGCCTATAAATCCCAAAGGAAAACTCAGAACTTCACAAAAATTGATGAGCATATGTGACAGAACATGGTGAGGAAGCATGCAGAGTTTCATGGAGATCGGACCATAGGTGGCGCTATAACTGGCAAAAAGCCTTCATTCTTATTAGGGGTTCAAGCATGAAATGCTGAAACCCTATTGTAATTGTAAGGATTTGTAAAACGCATCGTGCAGGACAAACCGTAAGGCCTAGAGACTTGAAACCTGGCCAGATGGTAGGCCTCAATTTGGGGACAACCTATCAGAGTATGACCCCGATTGGCCCATAGGTGGCGCTACAGCAACCAAAAGTTCAAAATCGCTCATAACTCTTAGACCGTTTGTCCCAGGATCAAGTGTCTTATATCGTTGGAATCCTTGGCTCGAGGCGGACAAAATGGCTATCTCCGATTTGGATGTAGGCAGGGAAAATTTTCTGCTATGTCGGATTTTGTCCAAAACCTACTTTTGCGAACTAGTCCCTGGTTTTTCGCCCGATCGGAACCAAACCAGTCTAGGACAATTCTCTGGACTCTCTAGATCAATAATTATCAAAAAAAAGTTGAACTTTGCCATTTGGGTGGCTGTAACAGGGTCATTTAGAAAAGGGGCGTGGCAAAATACACTCAAAAGCCTATAAATCCCAAAGGAAAACTCAGAACTTCACAAAAATTGATGATCATATGTGACAGAACATGGTGAGGAAGCATGCAGAGTTTCATGGAGATCGGACCATAGGTGGCGCTATAACTGGCAAAAAGCCTTCATTCTTATTAGGGGTTCAAGAATGAAATGCTGAAACCCTATTGTAATTGTAAGGATTTGTAAAACGCATCGTGCAGGACAAACCGTAAGGCCTAGAGACTTGAAACCTGGCCAGATGGTAGGCCTCAATTTGGGGACAACCTATCAGAGTATGACCCCGATTGGCCCATAGGTGGCACTAAAGCAACCAAAAGTTCAAAATCGCTCATAACTCTTAGACCGTTTGTCCCAGGATCAAGTGTCTTATATCGTTGGAATCCTTGGCTCGAGGCGGACAAAATGGCTATCTCCGATTTGGATGTAGGCAGGGAAAATTTTCTGCTATGTCGGATTTTGTCCAAAACCTACTTTTGCGAACTAGTCCCTGGTTTTTCGCCCGATCGGAACCAAACCAGTCTAGGACAATTCTCTGGACTCTCTAGATCAATAATTATCAAAAAAAAAGTTGAACTTTGCCATTTGGGTGGCTGTAACAGGGTCATTTAGAAAAGGGGCGTGGCAAAATACACTCAAAAGCCTATAAATCCCAAAGGAAAACTCAGAACTTCACAAAAATTGATGAGCATATGTGACAGAACATGGTGAGGAAGCATGCAGAGTTTCATGGAGATCGGACCATAGGTGGCGCTATAACTGGCAAAAAGCCTTCATTCTTATTAGGGGTTCAAGCATGAAATGCTGAAACCCTATTGTAATTGTAAGGATTTGTAAAACGCATCGTGCAGGACAAACCGTAAGGCCTAGAGACTTGAAACCTGGCCAGATGGTAGGCCTCAATTTGGGGACAACCTATCAGAGTATGACCCCGATTGGCCCATAGGTGGCGCTACAGCAACCAAAAGTTCAAAATCGCTCATAACTCTTAGACCGTTTGTCCCAGGATCAAGTGTCTTATATCGTTGGAATCCTTGGCTCGAGGCGGACAAAATGGCTATCTCCGATTTGGATGTAGGCAGGGAAAATTTTCTGCTATGTCGGATTTTGTCCAAAACCTACTTTTGCGAACTAGTCCCTGGTTTTTCGCCCGATCGGAACCAAACCAGTCTAGGACAATTCTCTGGACTCTCTAGATCAATAATTATCAAAAAAAAAAGTTGAACTTTGCCATTTGGGTGGCTGTAACAGGGTCATTTAGAAAAGGGGCGTGGCAAAATACACTCAAAAGCCTATAAATCCCAAAGGAAAACTCAGAACTTCACAAAAATTGATGAGCATATGTGACAGAACATGGTGAGGAAGCATGCAGAGTTTCATGGAGATCGGACCATAGGTGGCGCTATAACTGGCAAAAAGCCTTCATTCTTATTAGGGGTTCAAGCATGAAATGCTGAAACCCTATTGTAATTGTAAGGATTTGTAAAACGCATCGTGCAGGACAAACCGTAAGGCCTAGAGACTTGAAACCTGGCCAGATGGTAGGCCTCAATTTGGGGACAACCTATCAGAGTATGACCCCGATTGGCCCATAGGTGGCGCTACAGCAACCAAAAGTTCAAAATCGCTCATAACTCTTAGACCGTTTGTCCCAGGATCAAGTGTCTTATATCGTTGGAATCCTTGGCTCGAGGCGGACAAAATGGCTATCTCCGATTTGGATGTAGGCAGGGAAAATTTTCTGCTATGTCGGATTTTGTCCAAAACCTACTTTTGCGAACTAGTCCCTGGTTTTTCGCCCGATCGGAACCAAACCAGTCTAGGACAATTCTCTGGACTCTCTAGATCAATAATTATCAAAAAAAAGTTGAACTTTGCCATTTGGGTGGCTGTAACAGGGTCATTTAGAAAAGGGGCGTGGCAAAATACACTCAAAAGCCTATAAATCCCAAAGGAAAACTCAGAACTTCACAAAAATTGATGATCATATGTGACAGAACATGGTGAGGAAGCATGCAGAGTTTCATGGAGATCGGACCATAGGTGGCGCTATAACTGGCAAAAAGCCTTCATTCTTATTAGGGGTTCAAGCATGAAATGCTGAAACCCTATTGTAATTGTAAGGATTTGTAAAACGCATCGTGCAGGACAAACCGTAAGGCCTAGAGACTTGAAACCTGGCCAGATGGTAGGCCTCAATTTGGGGACAACCTATCAGAGTATGACCCCGATTGGCCCATAGGTGGCACTAAAGCAACCAAAAGTTCAAAATCGCTCATAACTCTTAGACCGTTTGTCCCAGGATCAAGTGTCTTATATCGTTGGAATCCTTGGCTCGAGGCGGACAAAATGGTTATCTCCGATTTGGATGTAGGCAGGGAAAATTTTCTGCTATGTCGGATTTTGTCCAAAACCTACTTTTGCGAACTAGTCCCTGGTTTTTCGCCCGATCGGAACCAAACCAGTCTAGGACAATTCTCTGGACTCTCTAGATCAATAATTATCAAAAAAAAAGTTGAACTTTGCCATTTGGGTGGCTGTAACAGGGTCATTTAGAAAAGGGGCGTGGCAAAATACACTCAAAAGCCTATAAATCCCAAAGGAAAACTCAGAACTTCACAAAAATTGATGAGCATATGTGACAGAACATGGTGAGGAAGCATGCAGAGTTTCATGGAGATCGGACCATAGGTGGCGCTATAACTGGCAAAAAGCCTTCATTCTTATTAGGGGTTCAAGCATGAAATGCTGAAACCCTATTGTAATTGTAAGGATTTGTAAAACGCATCGTGCAGGACAAACCGTAAGGCCTAGAGACTTGAAACCTGGCCAGATGGTAGGCCTCAATTTGGGGACAACCTATCAGAGTATGACCCCGATTGGCCCATAGGTGGCGCTACAGCAACCAAAAGTTCAAAATCGCTCATAACTCTTAGACCGTTTGTCCCAGGATCAAGTGTCTTATATCGTTGGAATCCTTGGCTCGAGGCGGACAAAATGGCTATCTCCGATTTGGATGTAGGCAGGGAAAATTTTCTGCTATGTCGGATTTTGTCCAAAACCTACTTTTGCGAACTAGTCCCTGGTTTTTCGCCCGATCGGAACCAAACCAGTCTAGGACAATTCTCTGGACTCTCTAGATCAATAATTATCAAAAAAAAAGTTGAACTTTGCCATTTGGGTGGCTGTAACAGGGTCATTTAGAAAAGGGGCGTGGCAAAATACACTCAAAAGCCTATAAATCCCAAAGGAAAACTCAGAACTTCACAAAAATTGATGAGCATATGTGACAGAACATGGTGAGGAAGCATGCAGAGTTTCATGGAGATCGGACCATAGGTGGCGCTATAACTGGCAAAAAGCCTTCATTCTTATTAGGGGTTCAAGCATGAAATGCTGAAACCCTATTGTAATTGTAAGGATTTGTAAAACGCATCGTGCAGGACAAACCGTAAGGCCTAGAGACTTGAAACCTGGCCAGATGGTAGGCCTCAATTTGGGGACAACCTATCAGAGTATGACCCCGATTGGCCCATAGGTGGCGCTACAGCAACCAAAAGTTCAAAATCGCTCATAACTCTTAGACCGTTTGTCCCAGGATCAAGTGTCTTATATCGTTGGAATCCTTGGCTCGAGGCGGACAAAATGGCTATCTCCGATTTGGATGTAGGCAGGGAAAATTTTCTGCTATGTCGGATTTTGTCCAAAACCTACTTTTGCGAACTAGTCCCTGGTTTTTCGCCCGATCGGAACCAAACCAGTCTAGGACAATTCTCTGGACTCTCTAGATCAATAATTATCAAAAAAAAAAGTTGAACTTTGCCATTTGGGTGGCTGTAACAGGGTCATTTAGAAAAGGGGCGTGGCAAAATACACTCAAAAGCCTATAAATCCCAAAGGAAAACTCAGAACTTCACAAAAATTGATGAGCATATGTGACAGAACATGGTGAGGAAGCATGCAGAGTTTCATGGAGATCGGACCATAGGTGGCGCTATAACTGGCAAAAAGCCTTCATTCTTATTAGGGGTTCAAGCATGAAATGCTGAAACCCTATTGTAATTGTAAGGATTTGTAAAACGCATCGTGCAGGACAAACCGTAAGGCCTAGAGACTTGAAACCTGGCCAGATGGTAGGCCTCAATTTGGGGACAACCTATCAGAGTATGACCCCGATTGGCCCATAGGTGGCGCTACAGCAACCAAAAGTTCAAAATCGCTCATAACTCTTAGACCGTTTGTCCCAGGATCAAGTGTCTTATATCGTTGGAATCCTTGGCTCGAGGCGGACAAAATGGCTATCTCCGATTTGGATGTAGGCAGGGAAAATTTTCTGCTATGTCGGATTTTGTCCAAAACCTACTTTTGCGAACTAGTCCCTGGTTTTTCGCCCGATCGGAACCAAACCAGTCTAGGACAATTCTCTGGACTCTCTAGATCAATAATTATCAAAAAAAAGTTGAACTTTGCCATTTGGGTGGCTGTAACAGGGTCATTTAGAAAAGGGGCGTGGCAAAATACACTCAAAAGCCTATAAATCCCAAAGGAAAACTCAG
Organism: Squalius cephalus; assembly: GCF_949319135.1. Taxonomy (NCBI): domain Eukaryota; kingdom Metazoa; phylum Chordata; class Actinopteri; order Cypriniformes; family Leuciscidae; genus Squalius; species Squalius cephalus. The sequence continues at coordinate 28,599 of NW_027645809.1, forward strand.
AACTTCACAAAAATTGATGATCATATGTGACAGAACATGGTGAGGAAGCATGCAGAGTTTCATGGAGATCGGACCATAGGTGGCGCTATAACTGGCAAAAAGCCTTCATTCTTATTAGGGGTTCAAGCATGAAATGCTGAAACCCTATTGTAATTGTAAGGATTTGTAAAACGCATCGTGCAGGACAAACCGTAAGGCCTAGAGACTTGAAACCTGGCCAGATGGTAGGCCTCAATTTGGGGACAACCTATCAGAGTATGACCCCGATTGGCCCATAGGTGGCACTAAAGCAACCAAAAGTTCAAAATCGCTCATAACTCTTAGACCGTTTGTCCCAGGATCAAGTGTCTTATATCGTTGGAATCCTTGGCTCGAGGCGGACAAAATGGCTATCTCCGATTTGGATGTAGGCAGGGAAAATTTTCTGCTATGTCGGATTTTGTCCAAAACCTACTTTTGCGAACTAGTCCCTGGTTTTTCGCCCGATCGGAACCAAACCAGTCTAGGACAATTCTCTGGACTCTCTAGATCAATAATTATCAAAAAAAAAGTTGAACTTTGCCATTTGGGTGGCTGTAACAGGGTCATTTAGAAAAGGGGCGTGGCAAAATACACTCAAAAGCCTATAAATCCCAAAGGAAAACTCAGAACTTCACAAAAATTGATGAGCATATGTGACAGAACATGGTGAGGAAGCATGCAGAGTTTCATGGAGATCGGACCATAGGTGGCGCTATAACTGGCAAAAAGCCTTCATTCTTATTAGGGGTTCAAGCATGAAATGCTGAAACCCTATTGTAATTGTAAGGATTTGTAAAACGCATCGTGCAGGACAAACCGTAAGGCCTAGAGACTTGAAACCTGGCCAGATGGTAGGCCTCAATTTGGGGACAACCTATCAGAGTATGACCCCGATTGGCCCATAGGTGGCGCTACAGCAACCAAAAGTTCAAAATCGCTCATAACTCTTAGACCGTTTGTCCCAGGATCAAGTGTCTTATATCGTTGGAATCCTTGGCTCGAGGCGGACAAAATGGCTATCTCCGATTTGGATGTAGGCAGGGAAAATTTTCTGCTATGTCGGATTTTGTCCAAAACCTACTTTTGCGAACTAGTCCCTGGTTTTTCGCCCGATCGGAACCAAACCAGTCTAGGACAATTCTCTGGACTCTCTAGAAGATCAATAATTATCAAAAAAAAGTTGAACTTTGCCATTTGGGTGGCTGTAACAGGGTCATTTAGAAAAGGGGCGTGGCAAAATACACTCAAAAGCCTATAAATCCCAAAGGAAAACTCAGAACTTCACAAAAATTGATGAGCATATGTGACAGAACATGGTGAGGAAGCATGCAGAGTTTCATGGAGATCGGACCATAGGTGGCGCTATAACTGGCAAAAAGCCTTCATTCTTATTAGGGGTTCAAGCATGAAATGCTGAAACCCTATTGTAATTGTAAGGATTTGTAAAACGCATCGTGCAGGACAAACCGTAAGGCCTAGAGACTTGAAACCTGGCCAGATGGTAGGCCTCAATTTGGGGACAACCTATCAGAGTATGACCCCGATTGGCCCATAGGTGGCGCTACAGCAACCAAAAGTTCAAAATCGCTCATAACTCTTAGACCGTTTGTCCCAGGATCAAGTGTCTTATATCGTTGGAATCCTTGGCTCGAGGCGGACAAAATGGCTATCTCCGATTTGGATGTAGGCAGGGAAAATTTTCTGCTATGTCGGATTTTGTCCAAAACCTACTTTTGCGAACTAGTCCCTGGTTTTTCGCCCGATCGGAACCAAACCAGTCTAGGACAATTCTCTGGACTCTCTAGATCAATAATTATCAAAAAAAAGTTGAACTTTGCCATTTGGGTGGCTGTAACAGGGTCATTTAGAAAAGGGGCGTGGCAAAATACACTCAAAAGCCTATAAATCCCAAAGGAAAACTCAGAACTTCACAAAAATTGATGAGCATATGTGACAGAACATGGTGAGGAAGCATGCAGAGTTTCATGGAGATCGGACCATAGGTGGCGCTATAACTGGCAAAAAGCCTTCATTCTTATTAGGGGTTCAAGCATGAAATGCTGAAACCCTATTGTAATTGTAAGGATTTGTAAAACGCATCGTGCAGGACAAACCGTAAGGCCTAGAGACTTGAAACCTGGCCAGATGGTAGGCCTCAATTTGGGGACAACCTATCAGAGTATGACCCCGATTGGCCCATAGGTGGCGCTACAGCAACCAAAAGTTCAAAATCGCTCATAACTCTTAGACCGTTTGTCCCAGGATCAAGTGTCTTATATCGTTGGAATCCTTGGCTCGAGGCGGACAAAATGGCTATCTCCGATTTGGATGTAGGCAGGGAAAATTTTCTGCTATGTCGGATTTTGTCCAAAACCTACTTTTGCGAACTAGTCCCTGGTTTTTCGCCCGATCGGAACCAAACCAGTCTAGGACAATTCTCTGGACTCTCTAGATCAATAATTATCAAAAAAAAGTTGAACTTTGCCATTTGGGTGGCTGTAACAGGGTCATTTAGAAAAGGGGCGTGGCAAAATACACTCAAAAGCCTATAAATCCCAAAGGAAAACTCAGAACTTCACAAAAATTGATGAGCATATGTGACAGAACATGGTGAGGAAGCATGCAGAGTTTCATGGAGATCGGACCATAGGTGGCGCTATAACTGGCAAAAAGCCTTCATTCTTATTAGGGGTTCAAGCATGAAATGCTGAAACCCTATTGTAATTGTAAGGATTTGTAAAACGCATCGTGCAGGACAAACCGTAAGGCCTAGAGACTTGAAACCTGGCCAGATGGTAGGCCTCAATTTGGGGACAACCTATCAGAGTATGACCCCGATTGGCCCATAGGTGGCGCTACAGCAACCAAAAGTTCAAAATCGCTCATAACTCTTAGACCGTTTGTCCCAGGATCAAGTGTCTTATATCGTTGGAATCCTTGGCTCGAGGCGGACAAAATGGCTATCTCCGATTTGGATGTAGGCAGGGAAAATTTTCTGCTATGTCGGATTTTGTCCAAAACCTACTTTTGCGAACTAGTCCCTGGTTTTTCGCCCGATCGGAACCAAACCAGTCTAGGACAATTCTCTGGACTCTCTAGATCAATAATTATCAAAAAAAAGTTGAACTTTGCCATTTGGGTGGCTGTAACAGGGTCATTTAGAAAAGGGGCGTGGCAAAATACACTCAAAAGCCTATAAATCCCAAAGGAAAACTCAGAACTTCACAAAAATTGATGAGCATATGTGACAGAACATGGTGAGGAAGCATGCAGAGTTTCATGGAGATCGGACCATAGGTGGCGCTATAACTGGCAAAAAGCCTTCATTCTTATTAGGGGTTCAAGCATGAAATGCTGAAACCCTATTGTAATTGTAAGGATTTGTAAAACGCATCGTGCAGGACAAACCGTAAGGCCTAGAGACTTGAAACCTGGCCAGATGGTAGGCCTCAATTTGGGGACAACCTATCAGAGTATGACCCCGATTGGCCCATAGGTGGCGCTACAGCAACCAAAAGTTCAAAATCGCTCATAACTCTTAGACCGTTTGTCCCAGGATCAAGTGTCTTATATCGTTGGAATCCTTGGCTCGAGGCGGACAAAATGGCTATCTCCGATTTGGATGTAGGCAGGGAAAATTTTCTGCTATGTCGGATTTTGTCCAAAACCTACTTTTGCGAACTAGTCCCTGGTTTTTCGCCCGATCGGAACCAAACCAGTCTAGGACAATTCTCTGGACTCTCTAGATCAATAATTATCAAAAAAAAGTTGAACTTTGCCATTTGGGTGGCTGTAACAGGGTCATTTAGAAAAGGGGCGTGGCAAAATACACTCAAAAGCCTATAAATCCCAAAGGAAAACTCAGAACTTCACAAAAATTGATGAGCATATGTGACAGAACATGGTGAGGAAGCATGCAGAGTTTCATGGAGATCGGACCATAGGTGGCGCTATAACTGGCAAAAAGCCTTCATTCTTATTAGGGGTTCAAGCATGAAATGCTGAAACCCTATTGTAATTGTAAGGATTTGTAAAACGCATCGTGCAGGACAAACCGTAAGGCCTAGAGACTTGAAACCTGGCCAGATGGTAGGCCTCAATTTGGGGACAACCTATCAGAGTATGACCCCGATTGGCCCATAGGTGGCGCTACAGCAACCAAAAGTTCAAAATCGCTCATAACTCTTAGACCGTTTGTCCCAGGATCAAGTGTCTTATATCGTTGGAATCCTTGGCTCGAGGCGGACAAAATGGCTATCTCCGATTTGGATGTAGGCAGGGAAAATTTTCTGCTATGTCGGATTTTGTCCAAAACCTACTTTTGCGAACTAGTCCCTGGTTTTTCGCCCGATCGGAACCAAACCAGTCTAGGACAATTCTCTGGACTCTCTAGATCAATAATTATCAAAAAAAAGTTGAACTTTGCCATTTGGGTGGCTGTAACAGGGTCATTTAGAAAAGGGGCGTGGCAAAATACACTCAAAAGCCTATAAATCCCAAAGGAAAACTCAGAACTTCACAAAAATTGATGAGCATATGTGACAGAACATGGTGAGGAAGCATGCAGAGTTTCATGGAGATCGGACCATAGGTGGCGCTATAACTGGCAAAAAGCCTTCATTCTTATTAGGGGTTCAAGCATGAAATGCTGAAACCCTATTGTAATTGTAAGGATTTGTAAAACGCATCGTGCAGGACAAACCGTAAGGCCTAGAGACTTGAAACCTGGCCAGATGGTAGGCCTCAATTTGGGGACAACCTATCAGAGTATGACCCCGATTGGCCCATAGGTGGCGCTACAGCAACCAAAAGTTCAAAATCGCTCATAACTCTTAGACCGTTTGTCCCAGGATCAAGTGTCTTATATCGTTGGAATCCTTGGCTCGAGGCGGACAAAATGGCTATCTCCGATTTGGATGTAGGCAGGGAAAATTTTCTGCTATGTCGGATTTTGTCCAAAACCTACTTTTGCGAACTAGTCCCTGGTTTTTCGCCCGATCGGAACCAAACCAGTCTAGGACAATTCTCTGGACTCTCTAGATCAATAATTATCAAAAAAAAGTTGAACTTTGCCATTTGGGTGGCTGTAACAGGGTCATTTAGAAAAGGGGCGTGGCAAAATACACTCAAAAGCCTATAAATCCCAAAGGAAAACTCAGAACTTCACAAAAATTGATGAGCATATGTGACAGAACATGGTGAGGAAGCATGCAGAGTTTCATGGAGATCGGACCATAGGTGGCGCTATAACTGGCAAAAAGCCTTCATTCTTATTAGGGGTTCAAGCATGAAATGCTGAAACCCTATTGTAATTGTAAGGATTTGTAAAACGCATCGTGCAGGACAAACCGTAAGGCCTAGAGACTTGAAACCTGGCCAGATGGTAGGCCTCAATTTGGGGACAACCTATCAGAGTATGACCCCGATTGGCCCATAGGTGGCGCTACAGCAACCAAAAGTTCAAAATCGCTCATAACTCTTAGACCGTTTGTCCCAGGATCAAGTGTCTTATATCGTTGGAATCCTTGGCTCGAGGCGGACAAAATGGCTATCTCCGATTTGGATGTAGGCAGGGAAAATTTTCTGCTATGTCGGATTTTGTCCAAAACCTACTTTTGCGAACTAGTCCCTGGTTTTTCGCCCGATCGGAACCAAACCAGTCTAGGACAATTCTCTGGACTCTCTAGATCAATAATTATCAAAAAAAAGTTGAACTTTGCCATTTGGGTGGCTGTAACAGGGTCATTTAGAAAAGGGGCGTGGCAAAATACACTCAAAAGCCTATAAATCCCAAAGGAAAACTCAGAACTTCACAAAAATTGATGAGCATATGTGACAGAACATGGTGAGGAAGCATGCAGAGTTTCATGGAGATCGGACCATAGGTGGCGCTATAACTGGCAAAAAGCCTTCATTCTTATTAGGGGTTCAAGCATGAAATGCTGAAACCCTATTGTAATTGTAAGGATTTGTAAAACGCATCGTGCAGGACAAACCGTAAGGCCTAGAGACTTGAAACCTGGCCAGATGGTAGGCCTCAATTTGGGGACAACCTATCAGAGTATGACCCCGATTGGCCCATAGGTGGCGCTACAGCAACCAAAAGTTCAAAATCGCTCATAACTCTTAGACCGTTTGTCCCAGGATCAAGTGTCTTATATCGTTGGAATCCTTGGCTCGAGGCGGACAAAATGGCTATCTCCGATTTGGATGTAGGCAGGGAAAATTTTCTGCTATGTCGGATTTTGTCCAAAACCTACTTTTGCGAACTAGTCCCTGGTTTTTCGCCCGATCGGAACCAAACCAGTCTAGGACAATTCTCTGGACTCTCTAGATCAATAATTATCAAAAAAAAAGTTGAACTTTGCCATTTGGGTGGCTGTAACAGGGTCATTTAGAAAAGGGGCGTGGCAAAATACACTCAAAAGCCTATAAATCCCAAAGGAAAACTCAGAACTTCACAAAAATTGATGAGCATATGTGACAGAACATGGTGAGGAAGCATGCAGAGTTTCATGGAGATCGGACCATAGGTGGCGCTATAACTGGCAAAAAGCCTTCATTCTTATTAGGGGTTCAAGCATGAAATGCTGAAACCCTATTGTAATTGTAAGGATTTGTAAAACGCATCGTGCAGGACAAACCGTAAGGCCTAGAGACTTGAAACCTGGCCAGATGGTAGGCCTCAATTTGGGGACAACCTATCAGAGTATGACCCCGATTGGCCCATAGGTGGCGCTACAGCAACCAAAAGTTCAAAATCGCTCATAACTCTTAGACCGTTTGTCCCAGGATCAAGTGTCTTATATCGTTGGAATCCTTGGCTCGAGGCGGACAAAATGGCTATCTCCGATTTGCTCGCCCCTCAGGCGCCAATTTTGAGTAAATCGCATTTTTTTGAAAAACCTATTTTTGCGAACTTCTCCTAGGTTTTTTGCCCGATCGGAACCAAACCACTGCAAGAATATTCTCTGGAGTCTGACAATCAGTAATCATCCAAAAAATTCAAAATTTCAATTAACGGTCGATAACTGGAACCAAAATATTTGATGGCACCAGGGCCACTTTTACTAAAACGGTTATAAATTGTGAACAGAAAGAGATTTTTTTGCTAAACTTGGGATACATCTTCCTGAGCTCAATCTGAGATCACTTGAAAAAAAATCGCAACAATTGTCCACTTGGTGGCACTATAAAACGGTTATAACTTGTGAACGGAAAGAGATATTTTCGCAAAACTTGGGACACATGTTCATGAGCTCATTCTGAGGTCACGTGAAAAAAAATCATGACAATTGGCCACTTGGTGGCACTATAAAATGGTTATAACTTGTGAGCGGAAAGAGATATTTTCGCTAAACTTGGGACACATGTTCATAAGCTCAATCTGAGTTGACATGAAAAAAATCGTGACAATTGGCCACTTGGTGGCGCTATAACAGTGAAAAAAATCATGAAAATCGCTATAAGCGCACCCAACTGTTAGTCTACTGAAAATTGGCACGCAGTGTCTTTGTCCAGGGTGCCATGATAGTCTATGAGAACATTGGTGTATCTCAAAAAACTCAGTATAAGTCATTGGCACAATGCCTTGAAGGAGCCTTAGAAGTTTCAAGCCAGTGTTTTTTCACAGGAGTGACCTCCTAAGACACCTGAATCCTTGCCGAGTCCAACAATACCAAACATGACAGGTTTCGCCCATAGACTGTAAAAAATATGGACAAAGCGTCTGTGACGTCACCCATAGACTTTCTGCAGAACGGTTTTGAAGCCGTTTATGGGGGGTATGGGCGGCGCCATCTTGGAAAATCTTGGGAAATCCTAACCCCGCCCACCTTCTGACGCAGCGCGCGTCACTCAGCTCGCTCTGCTACTCCGGTTATCTCTGTGTATATTTTAGGCAACAAAATATGTTATAAAACACCATACTAACTCTTTTCGTTTTCATTTAAAGAAATCTTAATATTATAGCCACACAAATGTGGTTCAGGCAACGCGTATTGATTATATTCACTGCACATAGTTTGCCTATTTATAAAAAAAACCAAAATATAAAACACAAACCTGCCTCTTTTTTGTTTTAAATATAATATAAAAATATTAAACATTTTAATATGGTCCAGGCAATATGTGCATTTGTACTAAACAACAGATTTTGCAGTAAACAACATATAGATCATCTTCGTTGTGTTAAAATTTAAAATGACAAAACTCAACCCAGTCTCTTTTTGTTAAATTTCAGTTGTATCAATATTAGCCATTATAAAAGTATAAGTAAAAGGTATAAGAAGCTATACAAATAAAGCAAACAATTCAGTCAAACACACAAAGTCAGCGCTCGATCTAGTCTAACAATACAACAGTAAAGTTAAATAGCTTATAAAGTTATGAAACTTCCCCTCAGCAAAAACGATTGGCCAGGGAACAAATTATAGTTTCACAAAACCAAAAATCGCCCGTTAGATATAGACAAGACAAATTATAACTCATGTTTAACCACTACAGAGACCCCAGGGTCAGCGGCGAACGACTAGCCGAGGAAAAGCTGTTCCAGGCAGGGTACATGCGCCGAGCGCCCGGTCATCATCGCTGGATCTCACAACTGGATAAAATTTTCATAAATCTTTAAATAAACCACAGATTTTAGCTTTAAATAACTACATTCTCGCCTGAAAAACTCTTAAAACTACATTTCATGATACAGAAACAGTAGTATTATATTTCAACTGTGTTAAAAAAATGGCGCTTCTTATGTTGTCATTCTCCTTGGCGCAGCCTAAGCTGTCAATCAAGCTGTCAATCAAAGTTAACCACGCCCTTATTTGTCATACATTTTATATCTAAATACTATCTAAACTAACGAGTTAGAAAAAAATTCACTACCCTCGCCGTTGTCAGGCACTCGGAACCTATCAAAAAATACAATAAAAGTCCATGGGACCAACCTGTAAAAACATGAATTTATGCTGTGAAAACGGACATTTTAACATGGGGGCTATGGACATTTGCTCCCTTTTGGGACCTTCCCCTAGCGGATTTTCGATGTATTGCAGTTTTTCGCACTTCCGGGTAGGCTTCATTTTTCAGATGAGAATGTTGCCCCTTGGTTTCGCCTTATGGTTTTTGTAAGTGTCATTTAGAGCTTTAAAAAATTGTGGTTATCTTCAAAGCCGTTAGTCCGATCGAGACATAAAAAAAAAAAAAAAGCTAAACAATAACACCAAAATGTTAAAATTATGATAGGGACTGACAAAAAAAATATTTAAATCCAATCAATTTCACCCATGGATCAGTTTGATGCTCTCACATGTTTGAAACGAACAATTGATGGATTGTGATGAAATTTGTTTTGAATTGGGACTGGCGAATCCCTGTCCATAGAGCTAGTAAGTCCCGCCCATCCGTAAAACCCCACTGGACCTCTAGGTTGAAAAATCGTCAATGCAAGTGAATGTGAGAAAATAATTCTTTTCCGGTCCAGTTTGAATTGTGCCATGAATGTGAACATACGTTGTCTGTGAATTTTTTATATCATTTTTCATGTTACGAGTTTGACAGTATCTTGTATGATTCTTTGGCTAGCAGTTGTGGAAAAGACATAATGAGAAAGACTACATGTCGCCTATGTGACGTCACCCGATAACACATTTTTCCTTCCACTTGTCAAATCACGGTGCTCATGCTGCGATAATCTATGGAGACAGATCGAGATGCTTGTGTGTTTTGTACCCAAATGTCACCATTCAAACCAAATGGGCTGTTCTTTCTTCAGATTCCCGTCTGATGTAAAAACTAGTTGTAGTCCACAAAGTGCTCTCACACAAAGTCTAACCGTATCAAACTTCTACCCGCTAAATTGTGGCATTCTTCACACGAAAAATTATATTAAAAATTCACAGACAACATATGTTCACATTCATGGCAAAATTCAAACGAGACCAGAAAATAATTATTTTCTCACATTCACTTGCATTGACGATTTTTCAACCTAGAGGTCCAGTGGGGTTAGCGGAAGGGACTTACCAGCTCTATACTGTCAATGACCGCTTGCAAAGACCCGCCCACTTTAGTTACTGTTGCTATGTCTGACAAGCGACGCCACTCTCACACCACACCAAGTTCTCACGCAGTGAAAAATACATTGCGGATCAGAGAGGAGACTGCGCGCTGACAGACAAGTACTTTTGATATGAAACAAAGTCTCACCTTTCAAATGTAGTCATTTTTTAGAGACATTTAAACAATAAATACCATTTTGTGACTCTTTAATGTGTCTGACAGATCGCTGTAGACTCGAGGCTCAGTTAAAGCTGCTCGTGAACCGATCATCTCTTCCTTCTAGTTAATTTATAGCATTAAAATAAACATAAATGAACATATAAGGAATGTTGTTTTAAAGTGCTAAGACGTCAGTACACTTTGTTTTTCAAATTGAAATCCTCCAATGTTAATCTACTAACTCTCCTGACTGCTTTGTTGGACAAAATGGCGGATTATGATTAGTCAGATCGCCTGTCATTTAAACTCCCTGCGAAGGGTCAATTGAGAATGCCCATGCGCACAATCCTGATCTAATCGACAACTTTGCAGTTGCACATAGGAAAGCCCGGAAAATCCCGCTATAATGTAAGAGAGCATCTTTTTTTATGTATTTGGACCTAGGCCTAACAATGTGTTATCGTGCGCTGACACCATGTTTTTTTTTGTTTTTTTGTTTTTTTTGTTTTTGGTGAGGCTACTCCTGATTTTGCTAGTCATCTCATCTCTTATATGCTGTGTATGATCATATCCTGCCCTATTCATGGTAGCCTACTTGCAGACATTGCGTCATCAATATCATCAATTGCGTCATCAAGGGGCCCGCCTTGATAATCCTACTTAAGGGCCCAGTGTTGGCTCGTTACGCCACTGAATATAATTGTCTAAACTCCTTATCAAAATTACATATTTACAACAAATTTGACACATATATATGGGCACACTTTGAGTACTACTAATAAAAGTGGTGGAGATCAGGCAAGACTGTAAGAAGACTGCTATAACTGCTAGAAAAAGGTGCTATAACTGTAAAAACGCTTTAAAACCATATATTTCCTATGGTAAACTGCCTGTATTGGCTGTAAATTGACTTTTTCATCTATGATGACAGTTGTTAAATGCTTGCTAAATAAAACTTAATGTCTTTTGATGCTTGTGAGCTTAAAGGCCTTAAAGGCCTTAAATGCTTGAACCCCGATAAATGCTGCTTGCAGCTTTAATTAGGGGTTCAAGCACGAAGTGCTGAAACCCTATTGTAATTGTGCTGATTTTTATTATTATTATTAGGGGTTCAAGCACGAAGTGCTGAAACCCTATTGTAATTGCCCTGATTTTTATTATTAGGGGTTCAAGCATGAAATGCTGAAACCCTATTGTAATTGTGCTGATTTTTATTATTATTATTATTATTATTATTATTCCGCCCTAAAACGCATCGTGCAGCCCAAACCGTAAGAGCTGGAACCTTGAAACTTGGCCAAATGGTAGTCCTCAATTTGGGGAGAACCTATCAAAGTATGACCCAGATTGGCCCATAGGTGGCGCTACAATGACCACATTTACTAAATTGCTCATAACTCCTAGACAGTTTGTCCTAGAGTCTCAATTTTAGCATCACTGTGATCCCTGGATCCAGACGGACAAAATGGCTATCTCCAAATCCCGATCCGAGCAAAAAAAAAAAATTCTATGGGCAATTTAGTGAAAAACCTACTTTTGCAAACTAGTCCTAGGTTTTTGGCCCAATCGGAACCAGACCAGTCTAGCACAGTTCTCTGGAGTCTCTAGATCAATAATTATCGAAAAAAAGTTGAACTTTTGCATTGGCCTGGCTGTAACAGGGTCATTCAGGAAAGGGGTGGGACAAAAAAACACTCAAAAGCCTATACAACCTAAGGGAAAACCCCAAACTTCACAAAAAATCGATGAGCAGATGTGTCAGAACATGGTGAAGAAGCATGCCAAGTTTCGTGAAGATCGGACAATAGGTGGCGCTATAACTGTCCAAAACGTCTCTTCTTATTAGGGGTTCAAGCATGAAATGCTGAAACCCTATTGTAATTGTGCTGATTTTTATTATTATTATTATTATTATTATTATTCCGCCCTAAAACGCATCGTGCAGCCCAAACCGTAAGAGCTGGAACCTTGAAACTTGGCCAAATGGTAGTCCTCAATTTGGGGAGAACCTATCAAAGTATGACCCAGATTGGCCCATAGGTGGCGCTACAATGACCACATTTACTAAATTGCTCATAACTCCTAGACAGTTTGTCCTAGAGTCTCAATTTTAGCATCACTGTGATCCCTGGATCCAGACGGACAAAATGGCTATCTCCAAATCCCGATCCGAGCAAAAAAAAAAATTCTATGGGCAATTTAGTGAAAAACCTACTTTTGCAAACTAGTCCTAGGTTTTTGGCCCAATCGGAACCAGACCAGTCTAGCACAGTTCTCTGGAGTCTCTAGATCAATAATTATCGAAAAAAAGTTGAACTTTTGCATTGGCCTGGCTGTAACAGGGTCATTCAGGAAAGGGGTGGGACAAAAAAACACTCAAAAGCCTATACAACCTAAGGGAAAACCCCAAACTTCACAAAAATCGATGAGCAGATGTGTCAGAACATGGTGAAGAAGCATGCCAAGTTTCGTGAAGATCGGACAATAGGTGGCGCTATAACTGTCCAAAACGTCTCTTCTTATTAGGGGTTCAAGCATGAAATGCTGAAACCCTATTGTAATTGTGCTGATTTTTATTATTATTATTATTATTATTATTATTCCGCCCTAAAACGCATCGTGCAGCCCAAACCGTAAGAGCTGGAACCTTGAAACTTGGCCAAATGGTAGTCCTCAATTTGGGGAGAACCTATCAAAGTATGACCCAGATTGGCCCATAGGTGGCGCTACAATGACCACATTTACTAAATTGCTCATAACTCCTAGACAGTTTGTCCTAGAGTCTCAATTTTAGCATCACTGTGATCCCTGGATCCAGACGGACAAAATGGCTATCTCCAAATCCCGATCCGAGCAAAAAAAAAAATTCTATGGGCAATTTAGTGAAAAACCTACTTTTGCAAACTAGTCCTAGGTTTTTGGCCCAATCGGAACCAGACCAGTCTAGCACAGTTCTCTGGAGTCTCTAGATCAATAATTATCGAAAAAAAGTTGAACTTTTGCATTGGCCTGGCTGTAACAGGGTCATTCAGGAAAGGGGTGGGACAAAAAAACACTCAAAAGCCTATACAACCTAAGGGAAAACCCCAAACTTCACAAAAATCGATGAGCAGATGTGTCAGAACATGGTGAAGAAGCATGCCAAGTTTCGTGAAGATCGGACAATAGGTGGCGCTATAACTGTCCAAAACGTCTCTTCTTATTAGGGGTTCAAGCATGAAATGCTGAAACCCTATTGTAATTGTGCTGATTTTTATTATTATTATTATTATTATTATTATTCCGCCCTAAAACGCATCGTGCAGCCCAAACCGTAAGAGCTGGAACCTTGAAACTTGGCCAAATGGTAGTCCTCAATTTGGGGAGAACCTATCAAAGTATGACCCAGATTGGCCCATAGGTGGCGCTACAATGACCACATTTACTAAATTGCTCATAACTCCTAGACAGTTTGTCCTAGAGTCTCAATTTTAGCATCACTGTGATCCCTGGATCCAGACGGACAAAATGGCTATCTCCAAATCCCGATCCGAGCAAAAAAAAAAATTCTATGGGCAATTTAGTGAAAAACCTACTTTTGCAAACTAGTCCTAGGTTTTTGGCCCAATCGGAACCAGACCAGTCTAGCACAGTTCTCTGGAGTCTCTAGATCAATAATTATCGAAAAAAAGTTGAACTTTTGCATTGGCCTGGCTGTAACAGGGTCATTCAGGAAAGGGGTGGGACAAAAAAACACTCAAAAGCCTATACAACCTAAGGGAAAACCCCAAACTTCACAAAAATCGATGAGCAGATGTGTCAGAACATGGTGAAGAAGCATGCCAAGTTTCGTGAAGATCGGACAATAGGTGGCGCTATAACTGTCCAAAACGTCTCTTCTTATTAGGGGTTCAAGCATGAAATGCTGAAACCCTATTGTAATTGTGCTGATTTTTATTATTATTATTATTATTATTATTATTCCGCCCTAAAACGCATCGTGCAGCCCAAACCGTAAGAGCTGGAACCTTGAAACTTGGCCAAATGGTAGTCCTCAATTTGGGGAGAACCTATCAAAGTATGACCCAGATTGGCCCATAGGTGGCGCTACAATGACCACATTTACTAAATTGCTCATAACTCCTAGACAGTTTGTCCTAGAGTCTCAATTTTAGCATCACTGTGATCCCTGGATCCAGACGGACAAAATGGCTATCTCCAAATCCCGATCCGAGCAAAAAAAAAAATTCTATGGGCAATTTAGTGAAAAACCTACTTTTGCAAACTAGTCCTAGGTTTTTGGCCCAATCGGAACCAGACCAGTCTAGCACAGTTCTCTGGAGTCTCTAGATCAATAATTATCGAAAAAAAGTTGAACTTTTGCATTGGCCTGGCTGTAACAGGGTCATTCAGGAAAGGGGTGGGACAAAAAAACACTCAAAAGCCTATACAACCTAAGGGAAAACCCCAAACTTCACAAAAATCGATGAGCAGATGTGTCAGAACATGGTGAAGAAGCATGCCAAGTTTCGTGAAGATCGGACAATAGGTGGCGCTATAACTGTCCAAAACGTCTCTTCTTATTAGGGGTTCAAGCATGAAATGCTGAAACCCTATTGTAATTGTGCTGATTTTTATTATTATTATTATTATTATTATTATTCCGCCCTAAAACGCATCGTGCAGCCCAAACCGTAAGAGCTGGAACCTTGAAACTTGGCCAAATGGTAGTCCTCAATTTGGGGAGAACCTATCAAAGTATGACCCAGATTGGCCCATAGGTGGCGCTACAATGACCACATTTACTAAATTGCTCATAACTCCTAGACAGTTTGTCCTAGAGTCTCAATTTTAGCATCACTGTGATCCCTGGATCCAGACGGACAAAATGGCTATCTCCAAATCCCGATCCGAGCAAAAAAAAAATTTCTATGGGCAATTTAGTGAAAAACCTACTTTTGCAAACTAGTCCTAGGTTTTTGGCCCAATCGGAACCAGACCAGTCTAGCACAGTTCTCTGGAGTCTCTAGATCAATAATTATCGAAAAAAAGTTGAACTTTTGCATTGGCCTGGCTGTAACAGGGTCATTCAGGAAAGGGGTGGGACAAAAAAACACTCAAAAGCCTATACAACCTAAGGGAAAACCCCAAACTTCACAAAAATCGATGAGCAGATGTGTCAGAACATGGTGAAGAAGCATGCCAAGTTTCGTGAAGATCGGACAATAGGTGGCGCTATAACTGTCCAAAACGTCTCTTCTTATTAGGGGTTCAAGCATGAAATGCTGAAACCCTATTGTAATTGTGCTGATTTTTATTATTATTATTATTATTATTATTATTCCGCCCTAAAACGCATCGTGCAGCCCAAACCGTAAGAGCTGGAACCTTGAAACTTGGCCAAATGGTAGTCCTCAATTTGGGGAGAACCTATCAAAGTATGACCCAGATTGGCCCATAGGTGGCGCTACAATGACCACATTTACTAAATTGCTCATAACTCCTAGACAGTTTGTCCTAGAGTCTCAATTTTAGCATCACTGTGATCCCTGGATCCAGACGGACAAAATGGCTATCTCCAAATCCCGATCCGAGCAAAAAAAAAAAATTCTATGGGCAATTTAGTGAAAAACCTACTTTTGCAAACTAGTCCTAGGTTTTTGGCCCAATCGGAACCAGACCAGTCTAGCACAGTTCTCTGGAGTCTCTAGATCAATAATTATCGAAAAAAAGTTGAACTTTTGCATTGGCCTGGCTGTAACAGGGTCATTCAGGAAAGGGGTGGGACAAAAAAACACTCAAAAGCCTATACAACCTAAGGGAAAACCCCAAACTTCACAAAAAATCGATGAGCAGATGTGTCAGAACATGGTGAAGAAGCATGCCAAGTTTCGTGAAGATCGGACAATAGGTGGCGCTATAACTGTCCAAAACGTCTCTTCTTATTAGGGGTTCAAGCATGAAATGCTGAAACCCTATTGTAATTGTGCTGATTTTTATTATTATTATTATTATTATTATTATTCCGCCCTAAAACGCATCGTGCAGCCCAAACCGTAAGAGCTGGAACCTTGAAACTTGGCCAAATGGTAGTCCTCAATTTGGGGAGAACCTATCAAAGTATGACCCAGATTGGCCCATAGGTGGCGCTACAATGACCACATTTACTAAATTGCTCATAACTCCTAGACAGTTTGTCCTAGAGTCTCAATTTTAGCATCACTGTGATCCCTGGATCCAGACGGACAAAATGGCTATCTCCAAATCCCGATCCGAGCAAAAAAAAAAATTCTATGGGCAATTTAGTGAAAAACCTACTTTTGCAAACTAGTCCTAGGTTTTTGGCCCAATCGGAACCAGACCAGTCTAGCACAGTTCTCTGGAGTCTCTAGATCAATAATTATCGAAAAAAAGTTGAACTTTTGCATTGGCCTGGCTGTAACAGGGTCATTCAGGAAAGGGGTGGGACAAAAAAACACTCAAAAGCCTATACAACCTAAGGGAAAACCCCAAACTTCACAAAAATCGATGAGCAGATGTGTCAGAACATGGTGAAGAAGCATGCCAAGTTTCGTGAAGATCGGACAATAGGTGGCGCTATAACTGTCCAAAACGTCTCTTCTTATTAGGGGTTCAAGCATGAAATGCTGAAACCCTATTGTAATTGTGCTGATTTTTATTATTATTATTATTATTATTATTATTCCGCCCTAAAACGCATCGTGCAGCCCAAACCGTAAGAGCTGGAACCTTGAAACTTGGCCAAATGGTAGTCCTCAATTTGGGGAGAACCTATCAAAGTATGACCCAGATTGGCCCATAGGTGGCGCTACAATGACCACATTTACTAAATTGCTCATAACTCCTAGACAGTTTGTCCTAGAGTCTCAATTTTAGCATCACTGTGATCCCTGGATCCAGACGGACAAAATGGCTATCTCCAAATCCCGATCCGAGCAAAAAAAAAAATTCTATGGGCAATTTAGTGAAAAACCTACTTTTGCAAACTAGTCCTAGGTTTTTGGCCCAATCGGAACCAGACCAGTCTAGCACAGTTCTCTGGAGTCTCTAGATCAATAATTATCGAAAAAAAGTTGAACTTTTGCATTGGCCTGGCTGTAACAGGGTCATTCAGGAAAGGGGTGGGACAAAAAAACACTCAAAAGCCTATACAACCTAAGGGAAAACCCCAAACTTCACAAAAATCGATGAGCAGATGTGTCAGAACATGGTGAAGAAGCATGCCAAGTTTCGTGAAGATCGGACAATAGGTGGCGCTATAACTGTCCAAAACGTCTCTTCTTATTAGGGGTTCAAGCATGAAATGCTGAAACCCTATTGTAATTGTGCTGATTTTTATTATTATTATTATTATTATTATTATTCCGCCCTAAAACGCATCGTGCAGCCCAAACCGTAAGAGCTGGAACCTTGAAACTTGGCCAAATGGTAGTCCTCAATTTGGGGAGAACCTATCAAAGTATGACCCAGATTGGCCCATAGGTGGCGCTACAATGACCACATTTACTAAATTGCTCATAACTCCTAGACAGTTTGTCCTAGAGTCTCAATTTTAGCATCACTGTGATCCCTGGATCCAGACGGACAAAATGGCTATCTCCAAATCCCGATCCGAGCAAAAAAAAAAATTCTATGGGCAATTTAGTGAAAAACCTACTTTTGCAAACTAGTCCTAGGTTTTTGGCCCAATCGGAACCAGACCAGTCTAGCACAGTTCTCTGGAGTCTCTAGATCAATAATTATCGAAAAAAAGTTGAACTTTTGCATTGGCCTGGCTGTAACAGGGTCATTCAGGAAAGGGGTGGGACAAAAAAACACTCAAAAGCCTATACAACCTAAGGGAAAACCCCAAACTTCACAAAAATCGATGAGCAGATGTGTCAGAACATGGTGAAGAAGCATGCCAAGTTTCGTGAAGATCGGACAATAGGTGGCGCTATAACTGTCCAAAACGTCTCTTCTTATTAGGGGTTCAAGCATGAAATGCTGAAACCCTATTGTAATTGTGCTGATTTTTATTATTATTATTATTATTATTATTATTCCGCCCTAAAACGCATCGTGCAGCCCAAACCGTAAGAGCTGGAACCTTGAAACTTGGCCAAATGGTAGTCCTCAATTTGGGGAGAACCTATCAAAGTATGACCCAGATTGGCCCATAGGTGGCGCTACAATGACCACATTTACTAAATTGCTCATAACTCCTAGACAGTTTGTCCTAGAGTCTCAATTTTAGCATCACTGTGATCCCTGGATCCAGACGGACAAAATGGCTATCTCCAAATCCCGATCCGAGCAAAAAAAAAATTTCTATGGGCAATTTAGTGAAAAACCTACTTTTGCAAACTAGTCCTAGGTTTTTGGCCCAATCGGAACCAGACCAGTCTAGCACAGTTCTCTGGAGTCTCTAGATCAATAATTATCGAAAAAAAGTTGAACTTTTGCATTGGCCTGGCTGTAACAGGGTCATTCAGGAAAGGGGTGGGACAAAAAAACACTCAAAAGCCTATACAACCTAAGGGAAAACCCCAAACTTCACAAAAATCGATGAGCAGATGTGTCAGAACATGGTGAAGAAGCATGCCAAGTTTCGTGAAGATCGGACAATAGGTGGCGCTATAACTGTCCAAAACGTCTCTTCTTATTAGGGGTTCAAGCATGAAATGCTGAAACCCTATTGTAATTGTGCTGATTTTTATTATTAGGGGTTCAAGCATGAAATGCTGAAACCCTATTGTAATTGTGCTGATTTTTATTATTATTATTATTATTATTCCGCCCTAAAACGCATCGTGCAGCCCAAACCGTAAGAGCTGGAACCTTGAAACTTTGACAGATGGTAGTACAAAAATCGAGGAAAGGTTCAGAGATTATGACCCCGATTGGCCCATAGGTGGCGCTATAACAACCAAAAGCGCGAAACTGCTCATAACTCCTAGACCGTATGTCGTAGACTCAAGTGTCTTATATCATTGGAAAGCTGGACGCCTGACGAACAAAACGTATATCTCCGATTTCATTTCCGCCATGATAGATTTTCCGCCATTTTGAATTTTGTCAAAAATCTACTTTTGCGAACTAGTCCCTGGTTTTTTGCCCGATTGGAACCAATCTAGTGCAGAAATGTTCTCTGGAGACTGAATATCAATAATTATCGAAAAAAAGTGGAAATTTCGATTCACGGTCGCTAAGGGGCGCCAAAACGTACGTTGTGGGAGGGGCCTATTTTACTAAAATGGCTATAACTCCCGATGTAAATGAGGTATCTTCACCAAACTTGGTACACATGTGTATGAGCTTACTCTGGGGTCACAGTAAAAAAATCGCGACGATTGGCCTCATGGTGGCGCTATAAAATGAAAAAAACATAAAACAGGCTATAACCACCTGACCGTTAGTCCGATTGACTTGAAAATTGGTATGCAGTGTCTTGGTCCAAGGTGCCATGTATGTGTATGAGGACATTGGCGTATCTCAAAAAACATGGCCGCCATCGGCCAACGAAGTTTGAGCACCTATTAGACAAGGTTAACGGAGGCCGATCGGAACGAAACTCAATGGGCATGTTCGGCTCATGGCCCTAAAGGTCTGTAAGAATTTTGAAAGAAATCGGCCACTAGTTGGCGCTAACGAGTTTTACGGCTCTGTAATCACGTAGTGTTACAAATATCCACACAATATGCATATCATTTGATAGATCTCCTCATCCTGAACAACTTTGCCTCAAGAACCATTGCTGTCAATCAAACTGTTCATTAATTATTCATTAATATGTTAAAAACCTACTTTTGCGAACTAGTCCTAGGTTTTTCGCCCGATCGGAACCAGACCAGTCTAGGACAATTCTCTGGACTCTCTAGATCAATAATTATCAAAAAAAAGTTGAACTTTTGCATTTGGATGGCTGTAATAGGGTAATTTATAAAATGGGCGTGTCAAAATACATTAAAAAGCCTATAAATCCTAAATAAAAACTCAGAACTTCACAAAAATTGGTCAGCATATGTGACATAACATCATTAACAAGCATGAAAAATTCTATGGAGATCGGACGATAGGTGGCGCTATAACTGTTAAAAAGCTTTAAAATCATATATTTCCTATGGTAAACTGCCTGTATTGGCTGTAAATGGTCTTTTCCATCTCTGATCATATAATTTTCATATCATAATGTTCAAAACTAGTGCAATACAATTCTCTGGACTCACTAGATCAATAATTGTCAGAAAAAGTTGAACTACTTCATTTGGATAGCTATAATAGGTTCACTTCAAAATCTGGCCTTTACCAAGTGTCCCCGAAAGCCTATATCTCTTTAATCAATGCTCAGACCTTCTTAAAAACAAGTCAGAACATGTGAAATATCACCCTGAACAAGCATGAAAATTTTCAGACAGATCGGACAAAATTTGCCTCTATAACAGTTAAAAAGGTGAAAATGATATGAATTAATGGCATGTTAAGCCAATAAGTGGTATTTTACTGCCCCCTGCTGTTTAAAATAGTCATTTTCTCATATTGGTATTGGTATCAGCCATGGTAAATCATGATAAATGATGGTGTGTGTGTGTGTGTGTGTGTGTGTGTGTGTGTGTGTGTGTGTGTGTGGTACAAATATAACAAAGGTTTTATTTTCCAACATGAAAACAAACATAACAGAGTGCTAGTGCACAAACAATAACCGACAATGATAATGGATGAGAGGGGAACTTAAATACACAGATCAAGACAAGGACAACAGGTGACGGTTATGATGATGAGGAGCAGGTGATGATGAGGAGGGTGATGAGGAGCAGGTGCAGGTGATGACGACAGATGGTGAATGTGATGAAGACAGAAGGTGAATGTGATGAAGGTGAATGTGACACCAATATCACTGAAACATTTGTGTGTGTGTGTGTGTAGCATTATTGTGTGTAGCATATGTAGCAAGTATGCATTATTGAGTTAACATGGAAACACTGGTTTGCTTTAGTGCAGAAAACTGGTCAAAATCATGAGGTTTAAAGTGAAAGTGAGCCAATAAGTGGTCTTCTACTGCCCTCTGCTGGCCATTCTACTTATTAATTAAATTTTTCCACATGTGCTTGCATTTAAACTTGAATACACACTAAAAATCACTTATATAGCAATAACTATTATAACACAATCATATTTCGATTGACGGTCGCTAAGGGGCGCCAAAATGTTTGAAGAAGGCGGAGCCTATTTTACTAAAATGGCTATAACTCCAGAAGTAAATGAGGTATATTCACCAAACTCGGAACACCTGTGTAAGAGGTCAATCTGAGGTCATAGTAAAAAGATTGCGGCGATTGGCCACATGGTGGCGCTATAACATGAAAAAAACATAAATCAGGCTGTAACCACCTGACCGTTAGTCCGATTGACTTGAAAATTGGTATGCAGTGTCTTGATCCAAGCTGTCATGTATATCTATGAGGACATTGGTGTATCTCAAAAAACATGGCCGCCATCGGCCAATGAAGTTTGAGCACCTATTAGACAAGGTTAACGGAGGCCGATCGGAACAAAACTCGGTGGGCATGTTCGACTCATGGCCCTAGAGGTCTGTAACAATTTTGAAAGAAATCGGCCACTAGTTGGCGCTAACGAGTTTTATGGCTCTGTAATCACGTGGTGTTACACTTATCATCACAAAATGCATATCATTTGATAGACCTGCTCATGCTGAACAACTTTGCCTCTAGAACCATTGCTGTCAATCAAACAGTTTATTAATTATTCACGAATATGTTAAAAACCTACTTTTGCGAACTAGTCCCTGATTTTTTGCCCGATCGGAACCAAACGAGTCTAGGACAATTCTCTGGACTCTTTAGATCAATAATTATCAAAAAAAGTTGAACTTTTGCATTTTTCGCATGGGTATAATTGGGTCATAAAGAAAATGGGCGTGGCAAAATGCAAACAAAAGCCTATAAATCCTAAACAAAAACTCAGAACATCACGAAAATTGGTGAGCATATGTGCCATAACATTCTAAATAAGCATGCAAAATTGTATGTAGATCGGATGATAGTTGGCGCTATAACTGTTAAAAAGCAATGGTAAATTGCCTGTATTGGCTGTAAATGGACTTTTCAATCTATTATTTCAGTGGTTAAAAGCTTTCTAAATAAATCTTAATGTCTTGAATGCTTAA
The DNA here is from genome assembly GCF_949319135.1 of Squalius cephalus. Lineage (NCBI taxonomy): Eukaryota > Metazoa > Chordata > Actinopteri > Cypriniformes > Leuciscidae > Squalius > Squalius cephalus. The sequence goes on from NW_027645809.1 coordinate 51,004, forward strand.
ATGCCTTAAAGGCCTTAAATGCTTGAACCCCGATAAATGCTGCTTGCAGCTTTAATTATTATTATTATTATTATTATTCCGCCCTAAAACGCATCGTGCAGCCCAAACCGTAAGAGCTGGAACCTTGAAACTTGGCCAAATGGTAGTCCTCAATTTGGGGAGAACCTATCAAAGTATGACCCAGATTGGCCCATAGGTGGCGCTACAATGACCACATTTACTAAATTGCTCATAACTCCTAGACAGTTTGTCCTAGAGTCTCAATTTTAGCATCACTGTGATCCCTGGATCCAGACGGACAAAATGGCTATCTCCAAATCCCGATCCGAGCAAAAAAAAAATTTCTATGGGCAATTTAGTGAAAAACCTACTTTGGGCAATTTAGTGAAAAACCTACTTTTGCAAACTATCCTAGGTTTTTGGCCAATCGGAGCCAGACCAGTCTAGCACAGTTCTCTGGCAGTCTCTAGGATTCAATAATTATCAGTAAAAAGTGAACTTTTGGCATTGGCCTAGGCTGGTAACAGGGGTCATTCAGGAAAGGGGTGGACAAAAAAAACACTCAAAAGCCTATACAACCTAAGGAAAACCCCAACTTCACAAAAAATCGATGAGCGAGATGTGGTCACAACATGGTGAAGAAGCAGCCAAGTTTCGTGAAGAGCGGAGCAATAGGTGGCGCTATAACTGTCCAAACGTCTCTTCTTATTAGGGGTTCACAGCATGAAGATGCTGAAACCCTACTGTAATTGTGCTGATTTTAGTATTATTATTATTATTATTATTATTCCGCCCTATAAAACGCATCGTGCAGCCCAAACCGTAAGAGCTGGAACCTTGAAACTTGGCCAAATGGTAGTCCTCAATTGGGGAGAACTATCAAAGTATGACCCAGATTGGCCATAGGTGGCGCTATATTTGACCACATTTACTAAATTGCTCATAACTCCTAGACAGTTTGTCCTAGAGTCTCAATTTTAGCATCACTGTGATCCCTGGATCCAGACGGACAAAATGGCTATCTCCAAATCCCGATCCGAGCAAAAAAAAAATTTCTATGGGCAATTTAGTGAAAAACCTACTTTTGCAAACTAGTCCTAGGTTTTTGGCCCAATCGGAACCAGACCAGTCTAGCACAGTTCTCTGGAGTCTCTAGATCAATAATTATCGAAAAAAAGTTGAACTTTTGCATTGGCCTGGCTGTAACAGGGTCATTCAGGAAAGGGGTGGGACAAAAAAACACTCAAAAGCCTATACAACCTAAGGGAAAACCCCAAACTTCACAAAAAATCGATGAGCAGATGTGTCAGAACATGGTGAAGAAGCATGCCAAGTTTCGTGAAGATCGGACAATAGGTGGCGCTATAACTGTCCAAAACGTCTCTTCTTATTAGGGTTCAAGCATGAAATGCTGAAACCCTATTGTAATTGTGCTGATTTTTATTATTATTATTATTATTATTATTATTCGCCCTAAAACGCATCGTGCAGCCCAAACCGTAAGAGCTGGAACCTTGAAACTTGGCCAAATGGTAGTCCTCAATTTGGGAGAACCTATCAAAGTATGACCCAGATTGGCCCATAGGTGGCGCTACAATGACCACATTTACTAAATTGCTCATAACTCCTAGACAGTTTGTCCTAGAGTCTCAATTTTAGCATCACTGTGATCCCTGGATCCAGACGGACAAAATGGCTATCTCCAAATCCCGATCCGAGCAAAAAAAAATTTCTATGGGCAATTTAGTGAAAAACCTACTTTTGCAAACTAGTCCTAGGTTTTTGGCCCAATCGGAACCAGACCAGTCTAGCACAGTTCTCTGGAGTCTCTAGATCAATAATTATCGAAAAAAAGTTGAACTTTTGCATTGGCCTGGCTGTAACAGGGTCATTCAGGAAAGGGGTGGGACAAAAAAACACTCAAAAGCCTATACAACCTAAGGGAAAACCCCAAACTTCACAAAAATCGATGAGCAGATGTGTCAGAACATGGTGAAGAAGCATGCCAAGTTTCGTGAAGATCGGACAATAGGTGGCGCTATAACTGTCCAAAACGTCTCTTCTTATTAGGGGTTCAAGCATGAAATGCTGAAACCCTATTGTAATTGTGCTGATTTTTATTATTATTATTATTATTATTATTATTCCGCCCTAAAACGCATCGTGCAGCCCAAACCGTAAGAGCTGGAACCTTGAAACTTGGCCAAATGGTAGTCCTCAATTTGGGGAGAACCTATCAAAGTATGACCCAGATTGGCCCATAGGTGGCGCTACAATGACCACATTTACTAAATTGCTCATAACTCCTAGACAGTTTGTCCTAGAGTCTCAATTTTAGCATCACTGTGATCCCTGGATCCAGACGGACAAAATGGCTATCTCCAAATCCCGATCCGAGCAAAAAAAAAATTCTATGGGCAATTTAGTGAAAAACCTACTTTTGCAAACTAGTCCTAGGTTTTTGGCCCAATCGGAACCAGACCAGTCTAGCACAGTTCTCTGGAGTCTCTAGATCAATAATTATCGAAAAAAAGTTGAACTTTTGCATTGGCCTGGCTGTAACAGGGTCATTCAGGAAAGGGGTGGGACAAAAAAACACTCAAAAGCCTATACAACCTAAGGGAAAACCCCAAACTTCACAAAAATCGATGAGCAGATGTGTCAGAACATGGTGAAGAAGCATGCCAAGTTTCGTGAAGATCGGACAATAGGTGGCGCTATAACTGTCCAAAACGTCTCTTCTTATTAGGGGTTCAAGCATGAAATGCTGAAACCCTATTGTAATTGTGCTGATTTTTATTATTATTATTATTATTATTATTATTCCGCCCTAAAACGCATCGTGCAGCCCAAACCGTAAGAGCTGGAACCTTGAAACTTGGCCAAATGGTAGTCCTCAATTTGGGAGAACCTATCAAAGTATGACCCAGATTGGCCCATAGGTGGCGCTACAATGACCACATTTACTAAATTGCTCATAACTCCTAGACAGTTTGTCCTAGAGTCTCAATTTTAGCATCACTGTGATCCCTGGATCCAGACGGACAAAATGGCTATCTCCAAATCCCGATCCGAGCAAAAAAAAAATTTCTATGGGCAATTTAGTGAAAAACCTACTTTTGCAAACTAGTCCTAGGTTTTTGGCCCAATCGGAACCAGACCAGTCTAGCACAGTTCTCTGGAGTCTCTAGATCAATAATTATCGAAAAAAAGTTGAACTTTTGCATTGGCCTGGCTGTAACAGGGTCATTCAGGAAAGGGGTGGGACAAAAAAACACTCAAAAGCCTATACAACCTAAGGGAAAACCCCAAACTTCACAAAAATCGATGAGCAGATGTGTCAGAACATGGTGAAGAAGCATGCCAAGTTTCGTGAAGATCGGACAATAGGTGGCGCTATAACTGTCCAAAACGTCTCTTCTTATTAGGGGTTCAAGCATGAAATGCTGAAACCCTATTGTAATTGTGCTGATTTTTATTATTATTATTATTATTATTATTATCCGCCCTAAAACGCATCGTGCAGCCCAAACCGTAAGAGCTGGAACCTTGAAACTTGGCCAAATGGTAGTCCTCAATTTGGGGAGAACCTATCAAAGTATGACCCAGATTGGCCCATAGGTGGCGCTACAATGACCACATTTACTAAATTGCTCATAACTCCTAGACAGTTTGTCCTAGAGTCTCAATTTTAGCATCACTGTGATCCCTGGATCCAGACGGACAAAATGGCTATCTCCAAATCCCGATCCGAGCAAAAAAAAAAATTTCTATGGGCAATTTAGTGAAAAACCTACTTTTGCAAACTAGTCCTAGGTTTTTGGCCCAATCGGACCAGACCAGTCTAGCACAGTTCTCTGGAGTCTCTAGATCAATAATTATCGAAAAAAAGTTGAACTTTTGCATTGGCCTGGCTGTAACAGGGTCATTCAGGAAAGGGGTGGGACAAAAAAACACTCAAAAGCCTATACAACCTAAGGGAAAAACCCCAAACTTCACAAAAAATCGATGAGCAGATGTGTCAGAACATGGTGAAGAAGCATGCCAAGTTTCGTGAAGATCGGACAATAGGTGGCGCTATAACTGTCCAAAACGTCTCTTCTTATTAGGGGTTCAAGCATGAAATGCTGAAACCCTATTGTAATTGTGCTGATTTTTATTATTATTATTATTATTATTATTATTCCGCCCTAAAACGCATCGTGCAGCCCAAACCGTAAGAGCTGGAACCTTGAAACTTGGCCAAATGGTAGTCCTCAATTTGGGGAGAACCTATCAAAGTATGACCCAGATTGGCCCATAGGTGGCGCTACAATGACCACATTTACTAAATTGCTCATAACTCCTAGACAGTTTGTCCTAGAGTCTCAATTTTAGCATCACTGTGATCCCTGGATCCAGACGGACAAAATGGCTATCTCAAATCCCGATCCGAGCAAAAAAAAAATTTCTATGGGCAATTTAGTGAAAAACCTACTTTTGCAAACTAGTCCTAGGTTTTTGGCCCAATCGAACCAGACCAGTCTAGCACAGTTCTCTGGAGTCTCTAGATCAATAATTATCGAAAAAAAGTTGAACTTTTGCATTGGCCTGGCTGTAACAGGGTCATTCAGGAAAGGGGTGGGACAAAAAAACACTCAAAAGCCTATACAACCTAAGGGAAAACCCCCAAACTTCACAAAAATCGATGAGCAGATGTGTCAGAACATGGTGAAGAAGCATGCCAAGTTTCGTGAAGATCGGACAATAGGTGGCGCTATAACTGTCCAAACGTCTCTTCTTATTAGGGGTTCAAGCATGAAATGCTGAAACCCTATTGTAATTGTGCTGATTTTTATTATTATTATTATTATTATTATTATTCCGCCCTAAAACGCATCGTGCAGCCCAAACCGTAAGAGCTGGAACCTTGAAACTTGGCCAAATGGTAGTCCTCAATTTGGGGAGAACCTATCAAAGTATGACCCAGATTGGCCCATAGGTGGCGCTACAATGACCACATTTACTAAATTGCTCATAACTCCTAGACAGTTTGTCCTAGAGTCTCAATTTTAGCATCACTGTGATCCCTGGATCCAGACGGACAAAATGGCTATCTCCAAATCCCGATCCGAGCAAAAAAAAAATTTCTATGGGCAATTTAGTGAAAAACCTACTTTTGCAAACTAGTCCTAGGTTTTTGGCCCAATCGGAACCAGACCAGTCTAGCACAGTTCTCTGGAGTCTCTAGATCAATAATTATCGAAAAAAAGTTGAACTTTTGCATTGGCCTGGCTGTAACAGGGTCATTCAGGAAAGGGGTGGGACAAAAAAACTCAAAAGCCTATACAACCTAAGGAAAACCCCAAACTTCACAAAAATCGATGAGCAGATGTGTCAGAACATGGTGAAGAAGCATGCCAAGTTTCGTGAAGATCGGACAATAGGTGGCGCTATAACTGTCCAAAACGTCTCTTCTTATTAGGGGTTCAAGCATGAAATGCTGAAACCCTATTGTAATTGTGCTGATTTTTATTATTATTATTATTATTATTATTATTCCGCCCTAAAACGCATCGTGCAGCCCAAACCGTAAGAGCTGGAACCTTGAAACTTGGCCAAATGGTAGTCCTCAATTTGGGGAGAACCTATCAAAGTATGACCCAGATTGGCCCATAGGTGGCGCTACAATGACCACATTTACTAAATTGCTCATAAACTCCTAGACAGTTTGTCCTAGAGTCTCAATTTTAGCATCACTGTGATCCCTGGATCCAGACGGACAAAATGGCTATCTCCAAATCCCGATCCGAGCAAAAAAAAAATTTCTATGGGCAATTTAGTGAAAAACCTACTTTTGCAAACTAGTCTAGGTTTTTGGCCCAATCGAACCAGACCAGTCTAGCACAGTTCTCTGGAGTCTCTAGATCAATAATTATCGAAAAAAAGTTGAACTTTGCATTGGCCTGGCTGTAACAGGGTCATTCAGGAAAGGGGTGGGACAAAAAAACACTCAAAAGCCTATACAACCTAAGGGAAAACCCCAAACTTCACAAAAATCGATGAGCAGATGTGTCAGAACATGGTGAAGAAGCATGCCAAGTTTCGTGAAGATCGGACAATAGGTGGCGCTATAACTGTCCAAACGTCTCTTCTTATTAGGGGTTCAAGCATGAAATGCTGAAACCCTATTGTAATTGTGCTGATTTTTATTATTATTATTATTATTATTATTATTCCGCCCTAAAACGCATCGTGCAGCCCAAACCGTAAGAGCTGGAACCTTGAAACTTGGCCAAATGGTAGTCCTCAATTTGGGGAGAACCTATCAAAGTATGACCCAGATTGGCCCATAGGTGGCGCTACAATGACCACATTTACTAAATTGCTCATAACTCCTAGACAGTTTGTCCTAGAGTCTCAATTTAGCATCACTGTGATCCCTGGATCCAGACGGACAAAATGGCTATCTCCAAATCCCGATCCGAGCAAAAAAAAAAATTTCTATGGGCAATTTAGTGAAAAACCTACTTTTGCAAACTAGTCCTAGGTTTTTTGGCCAATCGGAACCAGACCAGTCTAGCACAGTTCTCTGGAGTCTCTAGATCAATAATTATCGAAAAAAAGTTGAACTTTTGCATTGGCCTGGCTGTAACAGGGTCATTCAGGAAAGGGGTGGGACAAAAAAAACACTCAAAAGCCTATACAACCTAAGGGAAAACCCAAACTTCACAAAAATCGATGAGCAGATGTGTCAGAACATGGTGAAGAAGCATGCCAAGTTTCGTGAAGATCGGACAATAGGTGGCGCTATAACTGTCCAAAACGTCTCTTCTTATTAGGGGTTCAAGCATGAAATGCTGAAACCCTATTGTAATTGTGCTGATTTTTATTATTATTATTATTATTATTATTATTCCGCCCTAAAACGCATCGTGCAGCCCAAACCGTAAGAGCTGGAACCTTGAAACTTGGCCAAATGGTAGTCCTCAATTTGGGGAGAACCTATCAAAGTATGACCCAGATTGGCCCATAGGTGGCGCTACAATGACCACATTTACTAAATTGCTCATAACTCCTAGACAGTTTGTCCTAGAGTCTCAATTTTAGCATCACTGTGATCCCTGGATCCAGACGGACAAAATGGCTATCTCCAAATCCCGATCCGAGCAAAAAAAAATTTCTATGGGCAATTTAGTGAAAAACCTACTTTTGCAAACTAGTCCTAGGTTTTTGGCCCAATCGGAACCAGACCAGTCTAGCACAGTTCTCTGGAGTCTCTAGATCAATAATTATCGAAAAAAAGTTGAACTTTTGCATTGGCCTGGCTGTAACAGGGTCATTCAGGAAAGGGTGGGACAAAAAAACACTCAAAAGCCTATACAACCTAAGGGAAAACCCCAAACTTCACAAAAATCGATGAGCAGATGTGTCAGAACATGGTGAAGAAGCATGCCAAGTTTCGTGAAGATCGGACAATAGGTGGCGCTATAACTGTCCAAAACGTCTCTTCTTATTAGGGGTTCAAGCATGAAATGCTGAAACCCTATTGTAATTGTGCTGATTTTTATTATTATTATTATTATTATTATTATTCCGCCCTAAAACGCATCGTGCAGCCAAACCGTAAGAGCTGGAACCTGAAACTTGGCCAAATGGTAGTCCTCAATTTGGGGAGAACCTATCAAAGTATGACCCAGATTGGCCCATAGGTGGCGCTACAATGACCACATTTACTAAATTGCTCATAACTCCTAGACAGTTTGTCCTAGAGTCTCAATTTTAGCATCACTGTGATCCCTGGATCCAGACGGACAAAATGGCTATCTCCAAATCCGATCCGAGCAAAAAAAAAATTTCTATGGGCAATTTAGTGAAAAACTACTTTTGCAAACTAGTCCTAGGTTTTTGGCCCAATCGGAACCAGACCAGTCTAGCACAGTTCTCTGGAGTCTCTAGATCAATAATTATCGAAAAAAGTTGAACTTTTGCATTGGCCTGGCTGTAACAGGGTCATTCAGGAAAGGGGTGGGACAAAAAAAACACTCAAAAGCCTATACAACCTAAGGGAAAACCCAAACTTCACAAAAATCGATGAGCAGATGTGTCAGAAACATGGTGAAGAAGCATGCCAGTTTCGTGAAGATCGGACAATAGGTGGCGCTATAACTGTCCAAACGTCTCTTCTTATTAGGGGTTCAAGCATGAAATGCTGAAACCCTATTGTAATTGTGCTGATTTTTATTATTATTATTATTATTATTATTATTCCGCCCTAAAACGCATCGTGCAGCCCAAACCGTAAGAGCTGGAACCTTGAAACTTGGCCAAATGGTAGTCCTCAATTTGGGGAGAACCTATCAAAGTATGACCCAGATTGGCCCATAGGTGGCGCTACAATGACCACATTTACTAAATTGCTCATAACTCCTAGACAGTTTGTCCTAGAGTCTCAATTTTAGCATCACTGTGATCCCTGGATCCAGACGGACAAAATGGCTATCTCCAAATCCGATCCGAGCAAAAAAAAAATTTCTATGGGCAATTTAGTGAAAAACCTACTTTTGCAAACTAGTCCTAGGTTTTTGGCCCAATCGGAACCAGACCAGTCTAGCACAGTTCTCTGGAGTCTCTAGATCAATAATTATCGAAAAAAAGTTGAACTTTTGCATTGGCCTGGCTGTAACAGGGTCATTCAGGAAAGGGGTGGGACAAAAAAAACACTCAAAAGCCTATACAACCTAAGGGAAAACCCCAAACTTCACAAAAAATCGATGAGCAGATGTGTCAGAACATGGTGAAGAAGCATGCCAAGTTTCGTGAAGATCGGACAATAGGTGGCGCTATAACTGTCCAAAACGTCTCTTCTTATTAGGGTTCAAGCATGAAATGCTGAAACCCTATTGTAATTGTGCTGATTTTTATTATTATTATTATTATTATTATTATTCCGCCCTAAAACGCATCGTGCAGCCCAAACCGTAAGAGCTGGAACCTTGAAACTTGGCCAAATGGTAGTCCTCAATTTGGGGAGAACCTATCAAAGTATGACCCAGATTGGCCCATAGGTGGCGCTACAATGACCACATTTACTAAATTGCTCATAACTCCTAGACAGTTTGTCCTAGAGTCTCAATTTTAGCATCACTGTGATCCCTGGATCCAGACGGACAAAATGGCTATCTCCAAATCCCGATCCGAGCAAAAAAAAAATTTCTATGGGCAATTTAGTGAAAAACCTACTTTTGCAAACTAGTCCTAGGTTTTGGCCCAATCGGAACCAGACCAGTCTAGCACAGTTCTCTGGAGTCTCTAGATCAATAATTATCGAAAAAAAGTTGAACTTTTGCATTGGCCTGGCTGTAACAGGGTCATTCAGGAAAGGGGTGGGACAAAAAAACACTCAAAGCCTATACAACCTAAGGAAAACCCCAAACTTCACAAAAAATCGATGAGCAGATGTGTCAGAACATGGTGAAGAAGCATGCCAAGTTTCGTGAAGATCGGACAATAGGTGGCGCTATAACTGTCCCAAAACGTCTCTTCTTATTAGGGGTTCAAGCATGAAATGCTGAAACCCTATTGTAATTGTGCTGATTTTTATTATTATTATTATTATTATTATTATTCCGCCCTAAAACGCATCGTGCAGCCCAAACCGTAAGAGCTGGAACCTTGAAAACTTGGGCCAAATGGTAGTCTCAATTTGGGGAGAACCTATCAAAGTATGACCCAGATTGGCCCATAGGTGGCGCTACAATGACCACATTTACTAAATTGCTCATAACTCCTAGACAGTTTGTCCTAGAGTCTCAATTTTAGCATCACTGTGATCCCTGGATCCAGACGGACAAAATGGCTATCTCCAAATCCCGATCCGAGCAAAAAAAAAAATTTCTATGGGCAATTTAGTGAAAAACCTACTTTTGCAAACTAGTCCTAGGTTTTTGGCCCAATCGGAACCAGACCAGTCTAGCACAGTTCTCTGGAGTCTCTAGATCAATAATTATCGAAAAAAGTTGAACTTTTGCATTGGCCTGGCTGTAACAGGGTCATTCAGAAAGGGGTGGGACAAAAAAAACACTCAAAAGCCTATACAACCTAAGGGAAACCCCAAACTTCACAAAAATCGATGAGCAGATGTGTCAGAACATGTGAAGAAGCATGCCAAGTTTCGTGAAGATCGGACAATAGGTGGCGCTATAACTGTCCAAAAACGTCTCTTCTTATTAGGGGTTCAAGCATGAAATGCTGAAACCCTATTGTAATTGTGCTGATTTTTATTATTATTATTATTATTATTATTATTCCGCCCTAAAAACGCATCGTGCAGCCAAACCGTAAGAGCTGGAACCTTGAAACTTGGCCAAATGGTAGTCCTCAATTTGGGGAGAACCTATCAAAGTATGACCCAGATTGGCCCATAGGTGGCGCTACAATGACCACATTTACTAAATTGCTCATAACTCCTAGACAGTTTGTCCTAGAGTCTCAAGTTTAGCATCACTGTGATCCCTGGATCAGACGGACAAAATGGCTATCTCCAAATCCCGATCCGAGCAAAAAAAAAATTTCTATGGCAATTTAGTGAAAAACCTACTTTTGCAAACTAGTCCTAGGTTTTTGGCCCAATCGGAACCAGACCAGTCTAGCACAGTTCTCTGGAGTCTCTAGATCAATAATTATCGAAAAAAAGTTGAACTTTTGCATTGCCTGGCTGTAACAGGGTCATTCAGAAAGGGGTGGGACAAAAAAACACTCAAAAGCCTATACAACCTAAGGGAAAACCCCAAACTTCACAAAAATCGATGAGCAGATGTGTCAGAACATGGTGAAGAAGCATGCCAAGTTTCGTGAAGATCGGACAATAGGTGGCGCTATAACTGTCCAAAACGTCTCTTCTTATTAGGGGTTCAAGCATGAAATGCTGAAACCCTATTGTAATTGTGCTGATTTTTATTATTATATTATTATTATTATTATTCCGCCCTAAAACGCATCGTGCAGCCAAACCGTAAGAGCTGGAACCTTGAAACTTGGCCAAATGGTAGTCCTCAATTTGGGGAGAACCTATCAAAGTATGACCCAGATTGGCCCATAGGTGGCGCTACAATGACCACATTTACTAAATTGCTCATAACTCCTAGACAGTTTGTCCTAGAGTCTCAATTTTAGCATCACTGTGATCCCTGGATCCAGACGGACAAAATGGCTATCTCCAAATCCCGATCCGAGCAAAAAAAAAATTTCTATGGGCAATTTAGTGAAAAACCTACTTTTGCAAACTAGTCCTAGGTTTTTGGCCCAATCGGAACCAGACCAGTCTAGCACAGTTCTCTGGAGTCTCTAGATCAATAATTATCGAAAAAAAGTTGAACTTTTGCATTGGCCTGGCTGTAACAGGGTCATTCAGGAAAGGGGTGGGACAAAAAAACACTCAAAAGCCTATACAACCTAAGGGAAAACCCCAAACTTCACAAAAATCGATGAGCAGATGTGTCAGAACATGGTGAAGAAGCATGCCAAGTTTCGTGAAGATCGGACAATAGGTGGCGCTATAACTGTCCAAAACGTCTCTTCTTATTAGGGGTTCAAGCATGAAATGCTGAAACCCTATTGTAATTGTGCTGATTTTTATTATTATTATTATTATTATTATTATTCCGCCCTAAAACGCATCGTGCAGCCCAAACCGTAAGAGCTGGAACCTTGAAACTTGGCCAAATGGTAGTCCTCAATTTGGGGAGAACCTATCAAAGTATGACCCAGATTGGCCATAGGTGGCGCTACAATGACCACATTTACTAAATTGCTCATAACTCCTAGACAGTTTGTCCTAGAGTCTCAATTTTAGCATCACTGTGATCCCTGGATCCAGACGGACAAAATGGCTATCTCCAAATCCCGATCCGAGCAAAAAAAAAATTTCTATGGGCAATTTAGTGAAAAACCTACTTTTGCAAACTAGTCCTAGGTTTTTGGCCCAATCGGAACCAGACCAGTCTAGCACAGTTCTCTGGAGTCTCTAGATCAATAATTATCGAAAAAAAGTTGAACTTTTGCATTGGCCTGGCTGTAACAGGGTCATTCAGGAAAGGGGTGGGACAAAAAAACACTCAAAAGCCTATACAACCTAAGGGAAAACCCCAAACTTCACAAAAATCGATGAGCAGATGTGTCAGAACATGGTGAAGAAGCATGCCAAGTTTCGTGAAGATCGGACAATAGGTGGCGCTATAACTGTCCAAAACGTCTCTTCTTATTAGGGGTTCAAGCATGAAATGCTGAAACCCTATTGTAATTGTGCTGATTTTTATTATTATTATTATTATTATTATTATTCCGCCCTAAAACGCATCGTGCAGCCCAAACCGTAAGAGCTGGAACCTTGAAACTTGGCCAAATGGTAGTCCTCAATTTGGGGAGAACCTATCAAAGTAGGACCCAGATTGGCCCATAGGTGGCGCTACAATGACCACATTTACTAAATTGCTCATAACTCCTAGACAGTTTGTCCTAGAGTCTCAATTTTAGCATCACTGTGATCCCTGGACTCCAGACGGACAAAATGGCTATCTCCAAATCCCGATCCGAGCAAAAAAAAAATTTCTATGGGCAATTTAGTGAAAAACCTACTTTTGCAAACTAGTCCTAGGTTTTTGGCCCAATCGGAACCAGACCAGTCTAGCACAGTTCTCTGGAGTCTCTAGATCAATAATTATCGAAAAAAAGTTGAACTTTTGCATTGGCCTGGCTGTAACAGGGTCATTCAGGAAAGGGGTGGGACAAAAAAACACTCAAAAGCCTATACAACCTAAGGAAAACCCCAAACTTCACAAAAATCGATGAGCAGATGTGTCAGAACATGGTGAAGAAGCATGCCAAGTTTCGTGAAGATCGGACAATAGGTGGCGCTATAACTGTCCAAAACGTCTCTTCTTATTAGGGGTTCAAGCATGAAATGCTGAAACCCTATTGTAATTGTGCTGATTTTTATTATTATTATTATTATTATTATTATTCCGCCCTAAAACGCATCGTGCAGCCCAAACCGTAAGAGCTGGAACCTTGAAACTTGGCCAAATGGTAGTCCTCAATTTGGGGAGAACCTATCAAAGTATGACCCAGATTGGCCCATAGGTGGCGCTACAATGACCACATTTACTAAATTGCTCATAACTCCTAGACAGTTTGTCCTAGAGTCTCAATTTTAGCATCACTGTGATCCCTGGATCCAGACGGACAAAATGGCTATCTCCAAATCCCGATCCGAGCAAAAAAAAAATTTCTATGGGCAATTTAGTGAAAAACCTACTTTTGCAAACTAGTCCTAGGTTTTTGGCCCAATCGGAACCAGACCAGTCTAGCACAGTTCTCTGGAGTCTCTAGATCAATAATTATCGAAAAAAAGTTGAACTTTTGCATTGGCCTGGCTGTAACAGGGTCATTCAGGAAAGGGGTGGGACAAAAAAACACTCAAAAGCCTATACAACCTAAGGGAAAACCCCAAACTTCACAAAAATCGATGAGCAGATGTGTCAGAACATGGTGAAGAAGCATGCCAAGTTTCGTGAAGATCGGACAATAGGTGGCGCTATAACTGTCCAAAACGTCTCTTCTTATTAGGGGTTCAAGCATGAAATGCTGAAACCCTATTGTAATTGTGCTGATTTTTATTATTATTATTATTATTATTATTATTCCGCCCTAAAACGCATCGTGCAGCCCAAACCGTAAGAGCTGGAACCTTGAAACTTGGCCAAATGGTAGTCCTCAATTTGGGGAGAACCTATCAAAGTATGACCCAGATTGGCCCATAGGTGGCGCTACAATGACCACATTTACTAAATTGCTCATAACTCCTAGACAGTTTGTCCTAGAGTCTCAATTTTAGCATCACTGTGATCCCTGGATCCAGACGGACAAAATGGCTATCTCCAAATCCCGATCCGAGCAAAAAAAAATTTCTATGGGCAATTTAGTGAAAAACCTACTTTTGCAAACTAGTCCTAGGTTTTTGGCCCAATCGGAACCAGACCAGTCTAGCACAGTTCTCTGGAGTCTCTAGATCAATAATTATCGAAAAAAAGTTGAACTTTTGCATTGGCCTGGCTGTAACAGGGTCATTCAGGAAAGGGGTGGGACAAAAAAACACTCAAAAGCCTATACAACCTAAGGGAAAACCCCAAACTTCACTAAAAATCGATGAGCAGATGTGTCAGAACATGGTGAAGAAGCATGCCAAGTTTCGTGAAGATCGGACAATAGGTGGCGCTATAACTGTCCAAAACGTCTCTTCTTATTAGGGGTTCAAGCATGAAATGCTGAAACCCTATTGTAATTGTGCTGATTTTTATTATTATTATTATTATTATTATTATTCCGCCCTAAAACGCATCGTGCAGCCCAAACCGTAAGAGCTGGAACCTTGAAACTTGGCCAAATGGTAGTCCTCAATTTGGGGAGAACCTATCAAAGTATGACCCAGATTGGCCCATAGGTGGCGCTACAATGACCACATTTACTAAATTGCTCATAACTCCTAGACAGTTTGTCCTAGAGTCTCAATTTTAGCATCACTGTGATCCCTGGATCCAGACGGACAAAATGGCTATCTCCAAATCCCGATCCGAGCAAAAAAAAAATTTCTATGGGCAATTTAGTGAAAAACCTACTTTTGCAAACTAGTCCTAGGTTTTTGGCCCAATCGGAACCAGACCAGTCTAGCACAGTTCTCTGGAGTCTCTAGATCAATAATTATCGAAAAAAAGTTGAACTTTTGCATTGGCCTGGCTGTAACAGGGTCATTCAGGAAAGGGGTGGGACAAAAAAACACTCAAAAGCCTATACAACCTAAGGGAAAACCCCAAACTTCACAAAAATCGATGAGCAGATGTGTCAGAACATGGTGAAGAAGCATGCCAAGTTTCGTGAAGATCGGACAATAGGTGGCGCTATAACTGTCCAAAACGTCTCTTCTTATTAGGGGTTCAAGCATGAAATGCTGAAACCCTATTGTAATTGTGCTGATTTTTATTATTATTATTATTATTATTATTATTCCGCCCTAAAACGCATCGTGCAGCCCAAACCGTAAGAGCTGGAACCTTGAAACTTGGCCAAATGGTAGTCCTCAATTTGGGGAGAACCTATCAAAGTATGACCCAGATTGGCCCATAGGTGGCGCTACAATGACCACATTTACTAAATTGCTCATAACTCCTAGACAGTTTGTCCTAGAGTCTCAATTTTAGCATCACTGTGATCCCTGGATCCAGACGGACAAAATGGCTATCTCCAAATCCCGATCCGAGCAAAAAAAAAATTTCTATGGGCAATTTAGTGAAAAACCTACTTTTGCAAACTAGTCCTAGGTTTTTGGCCCAATCGGAACCAGACCAGTCTAGCACAGTTCTCTGGAGTCTCTAGATCAATAATTATCGAAAAAAAGTTGAACTTTTGCATTGGCCTGGCTGTAACAGGGTCATTCAGGAAAGGGGTGGGACAAAAAAACACTCAAAAGCCTATACAACCTAAGGGAAAACCCCAAACTTCACAAAAATCGATGAGCAGATGTGTCAGAACATGGTGAAGAAGCATGCCAAGTTTCGTGAAGATCGGACAATAGGTGGCGCTATAACTGTCCAAAACGTCTCTTCTTATTAGGGGTTCAAGCATGAAATGCTGAAACCCTATTGTAATTGTGCTGATTTTTATTATTATTATTATTATTATTATTATTCCGCCCTAAAACGCATCGTGCAGCCCAAACCGTAAGAGCTGGAACCTTGAAACTTGGCCAAATGGTAGTCCTCAATTTGGGGAGAACCTATCAAAGTATGACCCAGATTGGCCCATAGGTGGCGCTACAATGACCACATTTACTAAATTGCTCATAACTCCTAGACAGTTTGTCCTAGAGTCTCAATTTTAGCATCACTGTGATCCCTGGATCCAGACGGACAAAATGGCTATCTCCAAATCCCGATCCGAGCAAAAAAAAAATTTCTATGGGCAATTTAGTGAAAAACCTACTTTTGCAAACTAGTCCTAGGTTTTTGGCCCAATCGGAACCAGACCAGTCTAGCACAGTTCTCTGGAGTCTCTAGATCAATAATTATCGAAAAAAAGTTGAACTTTTGCATTGGCCTGGCTGTAACAGGGTCATTCAGGAAAGGGGTGGGACAAAAAAACACTCAAAAGCCTATACAACCTAAGGGAAAACCCCAAACTTCACAAAAATCGATGAGCAGATGTGTCAGAACATGGTGAAGAAGCATGCCAAGTTTCGTGAAGATCGGACAATAGGTGGCGCTATAACTGTCCAAAACGTCTCTTCTTATTAGGGGTTCAAGCATGAAATGCTGAAACCCTATTGTAATTGTGCTGATTTTTATTATTATTATTATTATTATTATTATTCCGCCCTAAAACGCATCGTGCAGCCCAAACCGTAAGAGCTGGAACCTTGAAACTTGGCCAAATGGTAGTCCTCAATTTGGGGAGAACCTATCAAAGTATGACCCAGATTGGCCCATAGGTGGCGCTACAATGACCACATTTACTAAATTGCTCATAACTCCTAGACAGTTTGTCCTAGAGTCTCAATTTTAGCATCACTGTGATCCCTGGATCCAGACGGACAAAATGGCTATCTCCAAATCCCGATCCGAGCAAAAAAAAAATTTCTATGGGCAATTTAGTGAAAAACCTACTTTTGCAAACTAGTCCTAGGTTTTTGGCCCAATCGGAACCAGACCAGTCTAGCACAGTTCTCTGGAGTCTCTAGATCAATAATTATCGAAAAAAAGTTGAACTTTTGCATTGGCCTGGCTGTAACAGGGTCATTCAGGAAAGGGGTGGGACAAAAAAACACTCAAAAGCCTATACAACCTAAGGGAAAACCCCAAACTTCACAAAAATCGATGAGCAGATGTGTCAGAACATGGTGAAGAAGCATGCCAAGTTTCGTGAAGATCGGACAATAGGTGGCGCTATAACTGTCCAAAACGTCTCTTCTTATTAGGGGTTCAAGCATGAAATGCTGAAACCCTATTGTAATTGTGCTGATTTTTATTATTATTATTATTATTATTATTATTCCGCCCTAAAACGCATCGTGCAGCCCAAACCGTAAGAGCTGGAACCTTGAAACTTGGCCAAATGGTAGTCCTCAATTTGGGGAGAACCTATCAAAGTATGACCCAGATTGGCCCATAGGTGGCGCTACAATGACCACATTTACTAAATTGCTCATAACTCCTAGACAGTTTGTCCTAGAGTCTCAATTTTAGCATCACTGTGATCCCTGGATCCAGACGGACAAAATGGCTATCTCCAAATCCCGATCCGAGCAAAAAAAAAATTTCTATGGGCAATTTAGTGAAAAACCTACTTTTGCAAACTAGTCCTAGGTTTTTGGCCCAATCGGAACCAGACCAGTCTAGCACAGTTCTCTGGAGTCTCTAGATCAATAATTATCGAAAAAAAGTTGAACTTTTGCATTGGCCTGGCTGTAACAGGGTCATTCAGGAAAGGGGTGGGACAAAAAAACACTCAAAAGCCTATACAACCTAAGGGAAAACCCCAAACTTCACAAAAATCGATGAGCAGATGTGTCAGAACATGGTGAAGAAGCATGCCAAGTTTCGTGAAGATCGGACAATAGGTGGCGCTATAACTGTCCAAAACGTCTCTTCTTATTAGGGGTTCAAGCATGAAATGCTGAAACCCTATTGTAATTGTGCTGATTTTTATTATTATTATTATTATTATTATTATTCCGCCCTAAAACGCATCGTGCAGACCCAAACCGTAAGAGCTGGAACCTTGAAACTTGGCCAAATGGTAGTCCTCAATTTGGGGAGAACCTATCAAAGTATGACCCAGATTGGCCCATAGGTGGCGCTACAATGACCACATTTACTAAATTGCTCATAACTCCTAGACAGTTTGTCCTAGAGTCTCAATTTTAGCATCACTGTGATCCCTGGATCCAGACGGACAAAATGGCTATCTCCAAATCCCGATCCGAGCAAAAAAAAAATTTCTATGGGCAATTTAGTGAAAAACCTACTTTTGCAAACTAGTCCTAGGTTTTTGGCCCAATCGGAACCAGACCAGTCTAGCACAGTTCTCTGGAGTCTCTAGATCAATAATTATCGAAAAAAAGTTGAACTTTTGCATTGGCCTGGCTGTAACAGGGTCATTCAGGAAAGGGGTGGGACAAAAAAACACTCAAAAGCCTATACAACCTAAGGGAAAACCCCAAACTTCACAAAAATCGATGAGCAGATGTGTCAGAACATGGTGAAGAAGCATGCCAAGTTTCGTGAAGATCGGACAATAGGTGGCGCTATAACTGTCCAAAACGTCTCTTCTTATTAGGGGTTCAAGCATGAAATGCTGAAACCCTATTGTAATTGTGCTGATTTTTATTATTATTATTATTATTATTATTATTCCGCCCTAAAACGCATCGTGCAGCCCAAACCGTAAGAGCTGGAACCTTGAAACTTGGCCAAATGGTAGTCCTCAATTTGGGGAGAACCTATCAAAGTATGACCCAGATTGGCCCATAGGTGGCGCTACAATGACCACATTTACTAAATTGCTCATAACTCCTAGACAGTTTGTCCTAGAGTCTCAATTTTAGCATCACTGTGATCCCTGGATCCAGACGGACAAAATGGCTATCTCCAAATCCCGATCCGAGCAAAAAAAAAATTTCTATGGGCAATTTAGTGAAAAACCTACTTTTGCAAACTAGTCCTAGGTTTTTGGCCCAATCGGAACCAGACCAGTCTAGCACAGTTCTCTGGAGTCTCTAGATCAATAATTATCGAAAAAAAGTTGAACTTTTGCATTGGCCTGGCTGTAACAGGGTCATTCAGGAAAGGGGTGGGACAAAAAAACACTCAAAAGCCTATACAACCTAAGGGAAAACCCCAAACTTCACAAAAATCGATGAGCAGATGTGTCAGAACATGGTGAAGAAGCATGCCAAGTTTCGTGAAGATCGGACAATAGGTGGCGCTATAACTGTCCAAAACGTCTCTTCTTATTAGGGGTTCAAGCATGAAATGCTGAAACCCTATTGTAATTGTGCTGATTTTTATTATTATTATTATTATTATTATTATTCCGCCCTAAAACGCATCGTGCAGCCCAAACCGTAAGAGCTGGAACCTTGAAACTTGGCCAAATGGTAGTCCTCAATTTGGGGAGAACCTATCAAAGTATGACCCAGATTGGCCCATAGGTGGCGCTACAATGACCACATTTACTAAATTGCTCATAACTCCTAGACAGTTTGTCCTAGAGTCTCAATTTTAGCATCACTGTGATCCCTGGATCCAGACGGACAAAATGGCTATCTCCAAATCCCGATCCGAGCAAAAAAAAAATTTCTATGGGCAATTTAGTGAAAAACCTACTTTTGCAAACTAGTCCTAGGTTTTTGGCCCAATCGGAACCAGACCAGTCTAGCACAGTTCTCTGGAGTCTCTAGATCAATAATTATCGAAAAAAAGTTGAACTTTTGCATTGGCCTGGCTGTAACAGGGTCATTCAGGAAAGGGGTGGGACAAAAAAACACTCAAAAGCCTATACAACCTAAGGGAAAACCCCAAACTTCACAAAAATCGATGAGCAGATGTGTCAGAACATGGTGAAGAAGCATGCCAAGTTTCGTGAAGATCGGACAATAGGTGGCGCTATAACTGTCCAAAACGTCTCTTCTTATTAGGGGTTCAAGCATGAAATGCTGAAACCCTATTGTAATTGTGCTGATTTTTATTATTATTATTATTATTATTATTATTCCGCCCTAAAACGCATCGTGCAGCCCAAACCGTAAGAGCTGGAACCTTGAAACTTGGCCAAATGGTAGTCCTCAATTTGGGGAGAACCTATCAAAGTATGACCCAGATTGGCCCATAGGTGGCGCTACAATGACCACATTTACTAAATTGCTCATAACTCCTAGACAGTTTGTCCTAGAGTCTCAATTTTAGCATCACTGTGATCCCTGGATCCAGACGGACAAAATGGCTATCTCCAAATCCCGATCCGAGCAAAAAAAAAATTTCTATGGGCAATTTAGTGAAAAACCTACTTTTGCAAACTAGTCCTAGGTTTTTGGCCCAATCGGAACCAGACCAGTCTAGCACAGTTCTCTGGAGTCTCTAGATCAATAATTATCGAAAAAAAGTTGAACTTTTGCATTGGCCTGGCTGTAACAGGGTCATTCAGGAAAGGGGTGGGACAAAAAAACACTCAAAAGCCTATACAACCTAAGGGAAAACCCCAAACTTCACAAAAATCGATGAGCAGATGTGTCAGAACATGGTGAAGAAGCATGCCAAGTTTCGTGAAGATCGGACAATAGGTGGCGCTATAACTGTCCAAAACGTCTCTTCTTATTAGGGGTTCAAGCATGAAATGCTGAAACCCTATTGTAATTGTGCTGATTTTTATTATTATTATTATTATTATTATTATTCCGCCCTAAAACGCATCGTGCAGCCCAAACCGTAAGAGCTGGAACCTTGAAACTTGGCCAAATGGTAGTCCTCAATTTGGGGAGAACCTATCAAAGTATGACCCAGATTGGCCCATAGGTGGCGCTACAATGACCACATTTACTAAATTGCTCATAACTCCTAGACAGTTTGTCCTAGAGTCTCAATTTTAGCATCACTGTGATCCCTGGATCCAGACGGACAAAATGGCTATCTCCAAATCCCGATCCGAGCAAAAAAAAAATTTCTATGGGCAATTTAGTGAAAAACCTACTTTTGCAAACTAGTCCTAGGTTTTTGGCCCAATCGGAACCAGACCAGTCTAGCACAGTTCTCTGGAGTCTCTAGATCAATAATTATCGAAAAAAAGTTGAACTTTTGCATTGGCCTGGCTGTAACAGGGTCATTCAGGAAAGGGGTGGGACAAAAAAACACTCAAAAGCCTATACAACCTAAGGGAAAACCCCAAACTTCACAAAAATCGATGAGCAGATGTGTCAGAACATGGTGAAGAAGCATGCCAAGTTTCGTGAAGATCGGACAATAGGTGGCGCTATAACTGTCCAAAACGTCTCTTCTTATTAGGGGTTCAAGCATGAAATGCTGAAACCCTATTGTAATTGTGCTGATTTTTATTATTATTAT
>NW_027645808.1:0-20650 GCF_949319135.1 Squalius cephalus
ATTTGGCATCCTTTATCTATAAGATTTTATTTTTGGTGAAAAAAAAAAAAATCTGTATTTTGCAGGACGTGGTCTATTCGCAAAGGGTGCCTTTTGCAAAGGTGATTTTGAGTACAGGGGAGATATGATAAATGATGCAGAGCTGCAGAGAAGAAGAACATGTTACCACGCATCCTGTGCTGCATTTATGTTTGATTTCATTTGGCGAGGGAAAACATGGTGGTAAGAAGTCAAGTTGCACCATATTCCTTATGCTAAACCAGGGTCTCTCAAACTCAGTCCTGCAGGGCCACTGTCCTGCACAGTTTAGCTCCAACCCTGATCAAACACACCTGAGCGAACTAATCAATGTCTTCAGGATCACTAGAAACTCACAGCTAGGTGTGTTTGATCAGTTTTGGAGCTAAACTGTGCAGGACAGTGGCCCTCCAGGACTGAGTTTGAGAAACCCTGTGCTAAACTATAGTAAAAAAAGACACTGATTTGGGGTGGTATATTGTAATACTTGTATTCATCCTTTTCTCATGCTTTCATATTTAAGTATTGATGCCTCAAGAGAAGATGGATCGTTTCGGCGGATCGTTATTGATGACCACAAATATCCAAATTGTAAGATGAAGAAAACTGACGTCAATGGAAAGCCTCACCTTTGTCTGTTTGCCCTGGATGACATTAAAGAAGGAGAAGAAATTGCCTATGATTATGGAGGAGAAGACTACCCTTGGAGAACACAAGTATGTTGCAAAGCACACTGTGTACAGAATATATCATTGTTGCAACATGTTAAGCAAGTTGTTGGTTGAATAGATTATAATTTGAATCTATTAGAAATCTATGAATCTAATTATGTCTATAAATGATAAGTTAAGTTACGTTTTAGGTCAGTGTTTCTACCCCACCCCTAAAATTTATACATTTAAAGAGTGAGGTGGTACAGTCTTAGGCCACTTTTCTTTCTGCAAGTTATGTGTGGCATGCAATGGCCTTATTGCAACTTATGGGTGAAATGTAATCACAAAAATAAACTAAAGATTAACTATGTAAAATGAAGACATGTTTTAATTGTAAATGTTTTTGTATTTTTTTTTTTTTTTAATTCTGAAATCATGTGGTATCTGCTTCAGATTTATCTCTTGTGTTTCCATGTTCTAATATCTTGTCATTATGAATGTTGTCTCTTACAGATAACCAGCGTTGCCATTAAAACCAGTGCAGCGAGTGCTTCTGATCCTTCTCTCCAGTCAGAGACTCAGATGGATGATGAATCTGCTCAGATCAACTCTCCTCAACAGGTACGTTCACATTCATCTAGGGATGCAACGATACCATTTTTTTCAGAACCGATCCGATCCGATACCAAAAATTCTGAGTATCGGCCGATACCGATCCGTACCGATACCAGCGCAGTTTTTTTTTAATCAAGTAGAATTTCTATTACTCTGTGTTAAACTGATAAGAACTGAAAAAAAAGAAAAACACCAACAAAAAATATATGATCATAATCTGACATAAATGCTATTATAAACTAGATTAGTGGATAATTCAGCAATAAAATTTAGTCTAGAAAAATCACGAGTGCGCAATTAATTGTATAAAATCTGAACATTTTGTGAAAAAAATGTTTAGTGGAGAACAAATTAGAGACAATAAGTGTAACACTAAATCTGGTAAAACTTTACACATTGCTCTTTGTATTGTTGTAAAATACATTCATGAAAAACAAGATAAAAATAGCAATTATTTTATATCCTACTATAAAATTGAGACATTTTTTAAATGTATAGCACAGCTGTTTAATAAGGTAGCAACATAATAGATGGGACAGGACAAGAACGGCTATTAATAATCTTTCATTGCGTCCCTGTATTACGATATGAAAGGCTCCAATACAGTGCGGCCCACAGCGCTTATGCGCATCCCGAGCGCAGAATGATGCTCTTGAAGCAACATGAGTCACAGCGCGCAGCGCGTCGAGTCCGCATTGAAAAGTTTAAAGCACAAAGAAAATACATATGATGCATAGTGTATTATACAGTATCTATCTATGCAATAGTCTATTCAGCATTTTCTTTTAAATTTCAGTTACTGTGCGCGTGAAGAACAAATAGTACCTGACTTTACTCTACTGTTGTGATCTAACAGACACCCGGTGGAAAGTAACATGATTAAGGTACAGCAATAAAGTCCAGCAAGATAAAGTTGTTTTATGTGAAACCATAGACCTTTATCTACAGATCAAGTATAATAATAGTAACATTGAATCATCTTGGAGAGAGTTTCATCGTGTGTTCTGTCATAACCGGACGCGACGCGCTGTTTGAGTGCTGAATGAAGAATGATTGACAGCCGCAGCTGAGGGAAACGTTTACGTGATCTTGAATTTAACACTTAAATATTAATTTATATCTCACATTATACTGTATAATGGCTTCAGAACACTTAAAATATTGTGCACGAAAACTTATGGTGCTTTATAATGTTTGTGGGGCTTAACAATAACACTGAATAGTATACGCACAATATCGGATTTGGATCGGCCTTGTCTGACCGATACCCGATCCGCCAAAAATGGCAGTATCGGAGCCGATTCCGATACTGAGTATCGGATCGGTGCATCCCTACATTCATCACTAAAGATTTAGGTCTACTGTCTCTCTTTGTCATGGTTTAGTGATTTTTAAGCATATTTTGATGCGTATCTGGTGTAAATTAGTAAATTAAACCGTGTAACGACATGTGTCCAGTAGGTTAATGCTAGTGGAGTATTTAGGGCCAGTTTTATCCTTCACAGGGATTTTTTTCTGGATTAATTGTTGCTTTAAAATGGACAGTCACGACGTCCCCACAACACACTTTCAGTCAGTGTTTGAGTTAAAACTTGTGTGTTGAATTTGATGAAACTAGTCCCCATAAGGAACTATAACGTGGTGTGTGAAAGGTCCCCATGAAGGTGTGTGAAAGGTCCCCATGAAGCCGGGTTTTATCCAGATGTGTGTGAGCGCAGACAGGGGTTGACTGGACAGGAATAAATGTTTTAGATGAAGTTGATTTGTCTATTTCTCTGAAATCCTGTGGTATCTGCTTCAGATTTCTCTCTTGTGTTTCCATGTTCTAATATCTTGTCATTATGAATGTTGTCTCTTACAGATAACCAGCGTTGCCATTAAAACCAGTGCAGCGAGTGCTTCTGATCCTTCTCTCCAGTCAGAGACTCAGATGGATGATGAATCTGCTCAGATCAACTCTCCTCAACAGGTACGTTCACATTCATCACTAAAGATTTAGGTCTACTGTCTCTCTTTGTCATGGTTTAGTGATTTTTAGGCATATTTTGATGCGTATCTGGTGTAAATTAGTACATTAAACCGTGTAACGACATGTGTCCTGTAGTTTAGTGCTAGTGGAGTATTTAGGGCCAGTTTTATCCTTCACAGGGAATTATTTTCTAGGTTAATTGTTGCTTTAAAATGGACACTCACGACGTCCCCACAACACACTTTCAGTCAGTGTTTGAGTTCAAACTCATGTGTTGAATTTGATGAAACTAGTCCCCATAAGGAACTATAACATTGTGTGTGAAAGGTCCCCATGAAGGTGTGTGAAAGGTCCCCATGAAGCCGGGTTTTATCCAGATGTGTGTGAGCGCAGACAGGGGTTGACTGGACAGGAATAAATGTTTTAGATGAAGTTGATTTGTCTATTTCTCTGAAATCATGTGGTATCTGCTTCAGATTTCTCTCTTGTGTTTCCATGTTCTAATATCTTGTCATTATGAATGTTGTCTCTTACAGATAACCAGCGTTGCCATTAAAACCAGCGCAGCGAGTGCTTCTGATCCTTCTCTCCAGTCAGAGACTCAGATGGATGATGAATCTGCTCAGATCAACTCTCCTCAACAGGTACGTTCACATTCATCACTAAAGATTTAGGTCTACTGTCTCTCTTTGTCATGGTTTAGTGATTTTTAGGCATATTTTGATGCGTATCTGGTGTAAATTAGTACATTAAACCGTGTAACGACATGTGTCCTGTAGTTTAGTGCTAGTGGAGTATTTAGGGCCAGTTTTATCCTTCACAGGGAATTATTTTCTAGGTTAATTGTTGCTTTAAAATGGACACTCACGACGTCCCCACAACACACTTTCAGTCAGTGTTTGAGTTCAAACTCATGTGTTGAATTTGATGAAACTAGTCCCCATAAGGAACTATAACATTGTGTGTGAAAGGTCCCCATGAAGGTGTGTGAAAGGTCCCCATGAAGCCGGGTTTTATCCAGATGTGTGTGAGCGCAGACAGGGGTTGACTGGACAGGAATAAATGTTTTAGATGAAGTTGATTTGTCTATTTCTCTGAAATCATGTGGTATCTGCTTCAGATTTCTCTCTTGTGTTTCCATGTTCTAATATCTTGTCATTATGAATGTTGTCTCTTACAGATAACCAGCGTTGCCATTAAAACCAGCGCAGCGAGTGCTTCTGATCCTTCTCTCCAGTCAGAGACTCAGATGGATGATGAATCTGCTCAGATCAACTCTCCTCAACAGGTACGTTCACATTCATCACTAAAGATTTAGGTCTACTGTCTCTCTTTGTCATGGTTTAGTGATTTTTAGGCATATTTTGATGCGTATCTGGTGTAAATTAGTACATTAAACCGTGTAACGACATGTGTCCTGTAGTTTAGTGCTAGTGGAGTATTTAGGGCCAGTTTTATCCTTCACAGGGAATTATTTTCTAGGTTAATTGTTGCTTTAAAATGGACACTCACGACGTCCCCACAACACACTTTCAGTCAGTGTTTGAGTTCAAACTCATGTGTTGAATTTGATGAAACTAGTCCCCATAAGGAACTATAACATTGTGTGTGAAAGGTCCCCATGAAGGTGTGTGAAAGGTCCCCATGAAGCCGGGTTTTATCCAGATGTGTGTGAGCGCAGACAGGGGTTGACTGGACAGGAATAAATGTTTTAGATGAAGTTGATTTGTCTATTTCTCTGAAATCATGTGGTATCTGCTTCAGATTTCTCTCTTGTGTTTCCATGTTCTAATATCTTGTCATTATGAATGTTGTCTCTTACAGATAACCAGCGTTGCCATTAAAACCAGCGCAGCGAGTGCTTCTGATCCTTCTCTCCAGTCAGAGACTCAGATGGATGATGAATCTGCTCAGATCAACTCTCCTCAACAGGTACGTTCACATTCATCACTAAAGATTTAGGTCTACTGTCTCTCTTTGTCATGGTTTAGTGATTTTTAGGCATATTTTGATGCGTATCTGGTGTAAATTAGTACATTAAACCGTGTAACGACATGTGTCCTGTAGTTTAGTGCTAGTGGAGTATTTAGGGCCAGTTTTATCCTTCACAGGGAATTATTTTCTAGGTTAATTGTTGCTTTAAAATGGACACTCACGACGTCCCCACAACACACTTTCAGTCAGTGTTTGAGTTCAAACTCATGTGTTGAATTTGATGAAACTAGTCCCCATAAGGAACTATGACATTGTGTGTGAAAGGTCCCCATGAAGGTGTGTGAAAGGTCCCCATGAAGCCGGGTTTTATCCAGATGTGTGTGAGCGCAGACAGGGGTTGACTGGACAGGAATAAATGTTTTAGATGAAGTTGATTTGTCTCTTTCTATAAAATCATGTGGTATCTGCTTCAAATTTTTCTCTTGTGTTTCCATGTTCTAATATCTTGTCATTATGAATGTTGTCTCTTACAGATAACCAGCGTTGCCATTAAAACCAGCGCAGCGAGTGCTTCTGATCCTTCTCTCCAGTCAGAGACTCAGATGGATGATGAATCTGCTCAGATCAACTCTCCTCAACAGGTACGTTCACATTCATCACTAAAGATTTAGGTCTACTGTCTCTCTTTGTCATGGTTTAGTGATTTTTAGGCATATTTTGATGCGTATCTGGTGTAAATTAGTACATTAAACCGTGTAACGACATGTGTCCTGTAGTTTAGTGCTAGTGGAGTATTTAGGGCCAGTTTTATCCTTCACAGGGAATTATTTTCTAGGTTAATTGTTGCTTTAAAATGGACACTCACGACGTCCCCACAACACACTTTCAGTCAGTGTTTGAGTTCAAACTCATGTGTTGAATTTGATGAAACTAGTCCCCATAAGGAACTATGACATTGTGTGTGAAAGGTCCCCATGAAGGTGTGTGAAAGGTCCCCATGAAGCCGGGTTTTATCCAGATGTGTGTGAGCGCAGACAGGGGTTGACTGGACAGGAATAAATGTTTTAGATGAAGTTGATTTGTCTCTTTCTATAAAATCATGTGGTATCTGCTTCAAATTTTTCTCTTGTGTTTCCATGTTCTAATATCTTGTCATTATGAATGTTGTCTCTTACAGATAACCAGCGTTGCCATTAAAACCAGTGCAGCGAGTGCTTCTGATCCTTCTCTCCAGTCAGAGACTCAGATGGATGATGAATCTGCTCAGATCAACTCTCCTCAACAGGTACGTTCACATTCATCACTAAAGATTTAGGTCTACTGTCTCTCTTTGTCATGGTTTAGTGATTTTTAGGCATATTTTGATGCGTATCTGGTGTAAATTAGTACATTAAACCGTGTAACGACATGTGTCCTGTAGTTTAGTGCTAGTGGAGTATTTAGGGCCAGTTTTATCCTTCACAGGGATTTATTTTCTAGGTTAATTGTTGCTTTAAAATGGACACTCACGACGTCCCCACAACACACTTTCAGTCAGTGTTTGAGTTCAAACTCATGTGTTGAATTTGATGAAACTAGTCCCCATAAGGAACTATAACATTGTGTGTGAAAGGTCCCCATGAAGGTGTGTGAAAGGTCCCCATGAAGCCGGGTTTTATCCAGATGTGTGTGAGCGCAGACAGGGGTTGACTGGACAGGAATAAATGTTTTAGATGAAGTTGATTTGTCTATTTCTCTGAAATCATGTGGTATCTGCTTCAGATTTCTCTCTTGTGTTTCCATGTTCTAATATCTTGTCATTATGAATGTTGTCTCTTACAGATAACCAGCGTTGCCATTAAAACCAGCGCAGCGAGTGCTTCTGATCCTTCTCTCCAGTCAGAGACTCAGATGGATGATGAATCTGCTCAGATCAACTCTCCTCAACAGGTACGTTCACATTCATCACTAAAGATTTAGGTCTACTGTCTCTCTTTGTCATGGTTTAGTGATTTTTAGGCATATTTTGATGCGTATCTGGTGTAAATTAGTACATTAAACCGTGTAACGACATGTGTCCTGTAGGGCTGTGTATCACCAACAATGTCACGATACGATACGCATCACGATACTAAAGCCACGATACGATACGTATCACGATATGGATCAATTTTGAATTTCAGAGTAACAGTTTATATGTTTATTGTATAACCAGTGTTATAACAGTTGTGATCACTGAAAAACTATTTAGTTTTTGTCATTAAAAAAACAATGAGTTAAATGAAATAAAAAAATTAAAACTATCTTTTGTTGTTTTGACAACAATATTAATGACAGACATATGGCTTCTGTCCCTTTAATGCACGGATCCTGATTTCATTATACTGTCCCATCATGCGTTTTATGCTTAAGACATAACCGACTGTGTTTAGAGGATACTCAAGACCGAAATGTTTGACATCATTTTGCGTGTTTTTGTTTGTTAAAGTGATATAATCCGCGAAAAATAACTTTTGTTACTCGCGAGCTGTTTGTGAGCGCGTCGAGTATAAACGCCTCGTCCGTTTGGGGAGGTGCGCGCGCAGGCAGCGGAGACTCCTGGCGAAAGTATAAACAAGCCTTCACGCTCTTTGTGAAATTGCGTCTCGCAGAAAGTTTTAAAATGACTGATCTGATTTTATAGTCTGTGTGGATTAATTTACTCATACAATCTACATGCTAAAGTGCAGGACTGATTAAAATTATGCGCAATACCCGCAATCCCGCGCTGAAATTCGAGCCCTGAATTGGCTACATAAGCACAACAGTATCGATACGGCAGCTGCTGTATCGATACGCGCATCGTCAGGAGTTCATGACGATGTATCTTTGTATCGATATTCTGAGCACAGCCCTAGTGTCCTGTAGTTTAGTGCTAGTGGAGTATTTAGGGCCAGTTTTATCCTTCACAGGGAATTATTTTCTAGGTTAATTGTTGCTTTAAAATGGACACTCACGACGTCCCCACAACACACTTTCAGTCAGTGTTTGAGTTCAAACTCATGTGTTGAATTTGATGAAACTAGTCCCCATAAGGAACTATAACATTGTGTGTGAAAGGTCCCCATGAAGGTGTGTGACAGGTCCCCATGAAGCCGGGTTTTATCCAGATGTGTGTGAGCGCAGACAGGGGTTGACTGGACAGGAATAAATGTTTTAGATGAAGTTGATTTGTCTCTTTCTATAAAATCATGTGGTATCTGCTTCAGATTTCTCTCTTGTGTTTCCATGTTCTAATATCTTGTCATTATGAATGTTGTCTCTTACAGATAACCAGCGTTGCCATTAAAACCAGCGCAGCGAGTGCTTCTGATCCTTCTCTCCAGTCAGAGACTCAGATGGATGATGAATCTGCTCAGATCAACTCTCCTCAACAGGTACGTTCACATTCATCACTAAAGATTTAGGTCTACTGTCTCTCTTTGTCATGGTTTAGTGATTTTTAGGCATATTTTGATGCGTATCTGGTGTAAATTAGTACATTAAACCATGTAACGACATGTGTCCTGTAGTTTAGTGCTAGTGGAGTATTTAGGGCCAGTTTTATCCTTCACAGGGATTTATTTTCTAGGTTAATTGTTGCTTTAAAATGGACACTCACGACGTCCCCACAACACACTTTCAGTCAGTGTTTGAGTTCAAACTTGTGTGTTGAATATGATGAAACTAGTCCCCATAAGGAAATATAACGTTGTGTGTGAAAGGTCCTCATGAAGCTGGTTTTAATCAAGATGTGTGTGTGTGAGCAAGGTTTGCTGGACAGGAATAATTGTTTTTTTTTTCTGGCAAAGGTGTGTCTAGCCCAGATGATTCTCTTTAACCGGCGCAGGGAAGGAGTGGTTTCGAGCATGCCTTTGTCTGCATTTCTATCAAGAGACACTTCTGATCCACATGAGGATGTGGACTGGGCACTCTCTGAAGTGGAAAACAATCTCTGCAGACACTTCACAAGGGTTATCGCAAGGGGGAAGCGTGGTCGACCAGTTCCAATTCTTCTGACTTCAAAAATGCTATGTGCCTTAGAACTCCTTGTTAAGCAGAGAGAGGCTTGTGGGGTTCTGAAAGACAATTCCTATATGTTTGCAAGACCAGAAGCCATGACATATTTTCGAGGGTCAGACTGCCTCCGTGGCTTTGCAAAGGTGTGTGACGCAAAGTGTCCCAAGTCACTGACATCTACAAGACTGCGAAAGCATGCCGCAACCCTTTCAACAGTGCTGAATATGACTGACACCGAGATGGACCAGCTGGCAAACTTTCTTGGACACGACATAAGAATCCATCATGAGTTCTATCGACTCCCTGAGAAGACCCTGCAACTTGCCAAGATCAGCAAAGTTCTAATGGCTCTTGAGCAAGGAAGATTAGCTGAGTTCCATGGCAAGAACTTGGATGAAATTGGGATAGATCCTGATGGTGTGGTATTTTATTTGACTTTTGTTTGATTTTCTGTTTACCATCTATTAGGGGTGTAACGATACACGTATTCGTATTGAACTGTTTGGTACGATGCTTTCGGTTCTGTGTTCGGTACGCATTTTCAAACCGAACGGGTTCGTTGGACCATTTTTCCTGCCGACCAAAATTTCGTTATTTCAAATGTAGGCGGGTCGCGTGTGGCAAGCGCTCTCGTTATGTAAGAGACGCCGGCGCGACCACAACATTGTCCAACGTCAAATGGCAAACGTAATGCAAGCGGAACGAAACTGCTCGTTATTGTGTGGTTGACGGACCGTTTATCAGTTTGGACCAGTGCAGCGCGAGCTGATCATGATCATACGACACTGTTACTACACAGCGCTAATAAGAGATCCAGTAAAGAAATCATTTGAATTCGCCACAGAAGTAATAACATCGCTGAGAGATCTTGTGAGAAACATTCACATTTCTCCGTTATTAACGGTTCAAACAGCTCTGACGTGGAAACCAGGAGAAACATTGTGCCATAAATGAACTATCCGGTGTCCACAGATGGATTTACCATGGATTTACTGTAGTAACACTAACTGCAACCATGGAAGTTTGGCAGGAATAGTAGGCTATAATGCCTTCAAGTAACATTACGTTGGTTTTATTTTGACATTAAAATAAACTCGATATTACAACAGAAACGTTTAACTCTCTCTTTTCCAGCACTTTAGACACAGTTGCTCCGTTGCGCTTAAAGAAGATTAAAGAAAATAGTCCAACGCCGTGGTACAACGAGCACACTCAGGCCCTTAAGAGAGCAGCCAGAAAAATGGAGCGCAACTGGAAGAAAACAAAACTAGAGGTATTTCGCATTTCATGGAAGGAGAGCTCAATTACTTACAGAGAGGCTTTAAAAGCTGCTAGATCTGCTTATTTTTCAACCCTATTAGAAGAAAATAAACATAATCCTAGGTATTTATTTGAAACGGTGGCTAAACTAACGAAAAATAAAGCTTCAAGCACCGAAGTTTCCAAGCAACACAGCAGTAATGATTTTATGAACTTCTTCACTTATAAGATTGATAATATCAGGGACAAAATTATAACTATGCAACCGTCTACTACAGTATCGCATCAGGCAGTGCATCGTAGTCTCCCTGAGGAAAAATTGGATTAATTCGTTGATATAGGAGAGGAAGAATTTACTAAACTCATTAAATCATCTAAATCTACAACATGTATGTTAGACCCTATACCAACTAAGCTACTGAAAGAAATACTTCCAGAGGTCATAGATCCTCTTCTTAATATCATTAATTCGTCTTTGTCTCTAGGATACGTACCAAAAACCTTTAAGCTGGCTATGATTAAACCGCTTGTTAAAAAAACGCAACTTGATCCTACAGAATTAGTCAATTATAGGCCGATCTCGAATCTACCTTTTCTGTCAAAGATATTAGAAAAGGCAGTATCCTCACAACTGTGTTCCTTTCTTGAAAGAAATGATCTCTGCGAGGATTTCCAGTCAGGATTTAGACCGTACCATAGTACCGAGACAGCTCTCGTTAGAGTCACAAATGATTTGCTCTTATCATCCGATCGTGGTTGTATCTCTCTATTAGTGTTACTCGATCTTAGTGCTGCATTTGACACCATTGACCACAACGTTCTTTTAAATAGATTAGAACATTATGTTGGCATTAGTGGAAATGCACTAGCATGGTTTAAATCATACTTATCTGACCGTTATCAGTTTGTAGCAGTAAATGATGAGATGTCTCATCGATCACAAGTTCAGTATGGCGTACCACAAGGCTCAGTACTAGGACCGCTGCTGTTCACTCTGTACATGCTACCATTAGGAGAAATCATTAGGAAACATGGCATTAGCTTTCACTGTTATGCTGATGATACTCAGCTCTATATTTCTTCAAAACCTAACGAAACTTATCAATTCACAAAATGAACGGAATGCATAGCGGATATAAAAAAATTGGATGACTCGTAATTTCCTACTTCTAAATTCTGAAAAAACAGAGTTTCTAATTATTGGACAAAAAACTTCCTCACGTAATAACCTAGAATACTATCTAACACTTGATGGCTGCTCTGTTAAGTCTTCGTCGTCGGTTAGGAACCTGGGTGTGCTCTTTGATACCAATCTTTCATTTGAAAGTCACGTGTCTAGTATCTGTAAAACTGCATTTTTCCATTTAAAAATATATCTAAAATACACCATATGCTCTCATTGACAAATGCGGAACAATTAGTTCATGCGTTCATGACCTCAAGGCTAGATTATTGTAATGCTCTACTGGGTGGTTGTCCTGCACGCTTAATAAACAAACTACAGCTGGTCCAAAACGCAGCAGCTCGAGTTCTTACTAGAACCAGGAAGTATGACCATATTAGCCCGGTTCTGTCAAAACTGCATTGGCTCCCTATTAAACATCGCATAAATTTTAAAATATTGCTGATCACTTACAAAGCACTAAATGGTTTAGCTCCGCAGTACTTGAGCGAGCTCTTAACGCATTATAGTCCGTCACGTCTATTGCGATCTCAAAATTCCGGCCAGTTACTAATACCTAGAATATCAAAATCGACTGCTGGCGGTAGATCCTTTTCCTATTTAGCACCAAAACTCTGGAACAGTCTTCCTACCATTGTCCGGGAAGCAGACACACTCTGTCAGTTCAAAGCTAGACTAAAGACACATCTCTTTGACCTAGCTTTCACATAATACATTATAGACTTCTATAATTTAATGTTAGGCTGCATATATTAGGTCAGCCGGAACCGGGAACACTTCCCAAAAATCCTGATGTACTCGTTACATCATGAGAAGAATGGCATCTACGCTAATTTTAGTGTCTGTGTTTATCCCGAGGTTTTCCTGCAGCCTGCCGGATCCAGGCCGTATCCAGATCTGACGAATGACTTTCGCCTGGACCGATGACAACGCAGTGCTGAAGTGCCAACTAGTCTCTCCCTATGGAGGATCCCACTACCACTCTACAGATAAGGCGTTGTCGGGAAAGGCGTTGTTCGTTTCGCGTTCCTACCCCAAAGCAACAAAATAAAATAAAATTCTTTATCAAAATTTATAAGGAAAGACAAGTACTTTGTTTAGGCTTGGCTTGTAGGGAATTCCTAACCTGCGTATATTCAAACGCACATATCTATAGAACCCATTCTAAATGCGCATGTGAACGCCATCAGCGTTTCTCACAGGTTCGCGTTTAAAGTCTGTGTAGAGGGAATGGTGTCGTCTTAGCGGCTACATTGCTTGATCGTTGCGACGGAAGCAAATCAATCAAAACTAACTTTAGATGGAAATAACTTAACTCTGCTGTAAAGCCGAAACAATCTCTGTTTCCTTAAATTATAAGCTTATCTCTGTAAAGCTGCTTTGAGACAATCTACATTGTTAAAAGCGCTATATAAATGAAGATGACTTGACTTGACATTGTAAATACAATTGCTGCCCTCAAATGTTAATCTGAACTAAAATAAACCTTTGTTTATAACTACTACAATATTACATTTCACTTTTTCCAAGGAGCGTTTTGTTTTATATGCTCCTAAGAAGAGTCAATTATAGCTCCAGAATTGCTCAAAGTAAAAAAAAATCATACTTTATGATGTTAGTTTTAATAAAAAAAAGAATAAAAAAATTAAATCAAGGAAATTACTCTGGCATTTTTTTTCTTTTTGCTGTATCAAAAACGTACCGAACCGTGACACAAGTGTATCGTATTGAACTGAAACGTAAATTTTGTGAACCGTTACACCCCTACCATCTATTCGTATACCAGGTGTTTACGATCCATTATATACCATTGTTAAGCTGTACTTTGAACTTCCACAGAAACGTTATTGACTGTGATGAGGAAGACGGGAGCATACAAGAGGGACACTGTTCATCTACTGTTGACGGTTTGTATTACTGTCAAAATACACTACTACATTTTGCAGTTATTCATAATTTTCAGTCACGTAACTTGTGAAGACCTGACAGACAAAAATATTGTTCTAACATCATAGCCAACATTAAAGAAGATGCTTCAGTATGCTGAACAAATGTTTTTTTTTTTGACGAAACGGCTCATTGTGTAATGAATCAAATGCCTCCAAGCTATTCTTCAACTAAATTACACTAAACATTCATTCTGGAGTGAATATTTTTTTGTGAGTTTACTACCATAAAAAATATATTTCATAGGAGAAACTTGTACATTTTTCATTTTTCATAAAACACTAGCTGATCTGCTCTCTTCTCGTGTTGGTTGTGTCATGGCACAAAACGAATCATGTCAGATGATTAAGACATGAAATAAAATGGTTATACTCAATTTACTTGCACTTATATTTGATTAAATGTCTGCTGGAAAGATGTAGTTCAATTATACTTGCAATAATGAACAATTGCACAGGTTTAGGGTTTATTGTACTTTAATGATTTTAAATAATTAGTGCATAAGTGTGACAAATAACAGTGTATTGTCAGCATTCTATAGTACATTTAAATTGTATCTTTCTGAAAATGTTGAACTTTGATTATTTTCCATAGAACCATCAGCAGAGGTGGCACTTCCTCCTACCAAGAGGAATGACATGCCGCCACCACCCAAGAGACCCAGACCACCATCAGATGAAGAGATGCCTACAGGAGCCAGTGCTGTGAGGCCTTCTTCCAAAGGTGAACTCTTTACACATTTCTTAGACTAAATTAGACCCTTTAGGAGCACTTTAACACCCAGATCTCAGACCAGGGGCCTCATTTATAAAACTGTGCGTAGGAACCTTACTAAAAGTGTACGTGCGCCCGAAAGCCAAAAATGGCGTACGCAAAAAAATATTCAGACTTATAAAACCGTGCGTACGCCAGAACCTGCGCAGAATTCACTTTATAAATCCCAGTCAGCGGAAGATTGTGCGTACATGCATCTCCACCCGAAATAACCATATGTGGAGCTTACGACGCCTAGTTTTACTATGCAGATCCTCATCTACATATAATTTGACTACATAACTGAGGGAAGGAGGTTGTTCCCCAAAATCTCGCAATACATGGCCCCGGTCATCCTCTCCTTAATACAGTGCAGTCGCCCTGTCCCATGTGCAGAAAAACACCCCCAAAGCATGATGCTACCACCCCCATGCTTCACAGTAGGGATGGTGTTCTTGGGATGGTACTCATCATTCTTCTTCCTCCAAACACGTTTAGTGGAATTATGACCAAAAAGTTCTATTTTGGTCTCATCTGATCACATGACTTTCTCCCATGACTCCTCTGGATCATCCAAATGGTCATTGGCAAACTTAAGACGGGCCTTGACATGTGCTGGTTTAAGCAGGGGAACCTTCCGTGCCATGCATGATTTCAAACCATGACGTCTTAGTGTATTACCAACAGTAACCTTGGAAACGGTGGTCCCAGCTCTTTTTAGGTCATTGACCAGCTCCTCCCGTGTAGTTCTGGGCTGATTTCTCACCTTTCTTAGGATCATTGAGACCCCACGAGGTGAGATCTTGCATGGAGCCCCAGTCCGAGGGAGATTGACAGTCATGTTGCTCAGGAACCCATCTGTAGTTGTTTAGAGGGTTACTTGGTTGATGCTAGAATCTACTAGGTGTTTTGTGGCACTAGTAGGAACTGTAGCTGTTCTAAAAATGAAAACACCGAATCAGTAATAACTAGCCTAACCCCTGGAGCAGTTTGAGTGGATGGATGCATAAAAATAACTTGCAGCCAAGACATTGATCCTAATATATTTTCCTTTTCTCCAATGACCATTTCAGGCCAAGTGACTGAATGTAAAAATCACTGTTTGATTGACAGTGTAATTCTATTTATAGGTAGAGTGCAAATTAATTTCTCTTGCAATATAGATGCTGACATAAATACTAGGGCTGCCCTCGACTAAAGTTTTTTTTTTTCTAGTCGACTAGTAGTCGTTCATTAAGCTATTAGTCAACTAATCGCATTTTTATATTAATAAGCCATAACTCATAATAATGAGCCTTTAATTGCCTATATAATACATAGCCTAATTAGCGATCAAGCGCACACTTAAAGTTCCGCAGCGCACCGGCAAAAATAATGATTGAGTGTGTCTTGTGTCAGAAGGAGACTGTCTAAACAAACATTGTAATAATTTATTGATATTCTCGGCTGCAGAGATTAAGTCGATGATACAGACTCGTCATCTCCGCAGTGACTCGCATTTCATACGGATTACATAATCTGAGTATTTATTTTCCACTTGAATTGATTCGTTTAAAAGCAGACATTTCAAGCTTTCTATAGATATATTTCTCACGTGTGTGTGTGTGTGAGGCAGGGTGGGAATTATGTAATTTTAGGGGCAAGGCCATTTGGCCTCCACCTTTTCTTTTTTTTTTAGGGGCACCAAGGCCATATGACAGGGCACAAAGGCCATTGAGTACAATTCGATGGTTTTCCCATTCAGATTGATACCATAACATCCTAATTTGGAATAAGACATGGATTATGACTTTTTTAATAAAAAAAAACATTTTTTAATGAGAGAGAGAGAGCGCCATTACATCCAGAAGGTATACACCCTCACACAACAATAGAAACAACATAAATGCCAATAAAAGCATTCAGAAACAACACAAATGCCAATAAAAGCATTCAAAATATTCATTCAGTCCTCTATATCATGTGAGTGTGAGAGAGAGAACCATTCCATCCAGAAGGTATACACCCTCACAATCATTATTGCTCAGCGCTCAACGCAGTTTGCTTCGCGCTCCACTCAAATCGCCCCCCGCTCGCTCCAAAAAAGGAAAAAAATCTACATGTATATCACTTGTAGCGGTCCCCAAGCTTTTTTGCGCCACAGATCGGTTTAATATCAGACAATATTTTCACGGACCGGCCTTAAAGGTGTGGCGGATAAATACAACAAAATAAAATGATACGAACGGCATAAAACCTGGGGTATTTTTTTTAGCCTATAATAATAAACGTGAATCCAATGTGTGGGCCTACTAGCAACTTTATTAGCAGCATCCTCTAACATCGCGCCTAAAAACAACTGAGAAAGTCTGAACACAAACAAAATGCCCCCAAAAGAAAAGAATCTCTATGTTTTCGGTGCTGATGCGATGTAAGGGTGGCGCTGCTGCCAATAAAGCACCTAAAAGCTGTCACAACGAACCGGCAAAATTAATGATTATGAATATGTAAAATATAGCAGGAGACATTTTAATTGTTTACTAATAAACCAGTTTTTTTTTTTTTTTATGTCTGTGTCGGCTGGAAAGATGCTGACTCGCGATCTTCGCAGTAGTGAACGCGCCAGAGAGAATTGCACATTTCATACGGATTACATAAGAGAGAAGTCTGTTTTCTTTCGTTTTGAATTGTTCTGTTTAAAAGTAGACATTTCAAGCTTTATATATATGTCTCAGGTCTGTGAGGCAAGTAGGCTATACTTGTCTGTAACATTGTGGTTTTTTTTTTTTTGTGAAATAAATTTCTAAATAAATGCGACTTATAGTCCAGTGCGACTTAGGCTAGGCCTATACTGTATGTGTTTTTTCTTCTTCATGGCGCATTTTTTGACTGTTGCGATTTATACTCCGGAGCGACTTATTAATAGTAGGCTACATAATGGTTTGGAGTTTTTGAACTCCATTATTGAGCTGAGTTTTGACTGAAAATAGTCTACTGTTGATGACTGTGCAAGACAGATGGATTCAGGGTCAGGCTTGACTAAGCATGCATCAGACTCGTGGTGTGAGCGGAGCGAAACTGGAGCGGGAAATAGGGCGACGCTCTGTCCTTTTGAAATTGCCGCTCTGCGCTCTGTCCAAGATCCGCCCGCTCGCGCTCCCCGCTCGCTCCCGCTCCACTCCGCTCACATGCTCTGCTTTATACATGGAACTTGGACAGGGCCAGGGCACACAGGCCACTGTGGCCGTACGATGATTTTTTTTTCACGGGGCATGAAGGCCAAAGTGTAGGGCAACGGCGGCCGTGGCCGCGGTATAATTCCCACCCTGGTGTGAGGCGAGTATACGCTGAGTTTCGGCTCATTTCTGTGATGCTCAAGTTCACTGAGACAGCAGAAAGCACATCCTGATTGTTTTCATTATTTTACAAAGCACAACATTTTGTAGTTATTGTGAGTTTACAGAAATAAGAGTTGAACCTTTACAGTTTGCATTACTCTGTCCTTTTATTCATACAGATAAGAGTATTGAAAGTTAAATGATCGCGCCGGCGCCTGTATGTCCTGCGACTAACCGACTAATAAAAGACCTAATAAATAATAATTATAAAAGACCTAATAAATAATAATAATAATAATAGTCGCTTTGGTGCATTTCTCACATCACTATTTACATTTGCACAACAGTTAGTTCAACCTCCACAACATTTAGTCATTTGTGCACATCATAGTAGCAGTTTCTCATTCCTTCCAACAAACTGCAAATGCTTTTGGACATGCATCTATTGCTTTCATACAACTCTCTGCTGTTTTATAACATTATCATTTGCTTATGTCATGTCAGTCAAAATTAACTATACTTGTGAATGCTGAATAGTCATTCCATATAAAACTAATAGTCCTCATTTCATTGCTTGAGTCATTACATACAAAAATGTTGAACTAGTTATCAAAATCTGTCAAGCAAATTTTACACTTTTTTTTTTAATTATTATTATTATTTTTCTGAAAATGCCTCCTAAATTGAATAATTTCTCTCAGGTGAATCTCAGCTTTCACTGATGAGGAACATCTGGATGTGCATGAATGATTACAGTACTATGTACTGTATGTTGTATGTTCAGTTCCAATATGTACTGCAATATTGTTTACAGTTGTGCATAGCTCTATGCATAGCTGTATTTATTTCATTTGCACAATGCTGTGAACAAATTAGAATTGCAAAGAGCATATGCAGTAAAAATGTGAAACATACATATTCAGTGTCTTGTACTCTGTTACCTCACTAAATACAGTAATGTGTAACTTTACTGTATTTTTCAAATGGCTGTTCAAATAGTATATAGTGCTATCTTGAGCATGTACAGGTAGTGTTACCAAGATCTGACTTTTTTGCAATGGAAAACATTTACAGAATAAACTGTCATAATGAAAACATAACCAAGCCATTTGACTATCTTGTTCATAAACAATGGTGTCAGGACTTTTCATCTTGATGACACTGACACTTTCATTGACATGAATACTTGCTTTTGAGGAATGAGCTATCCATTTTGAGCAAGTGATACGCTTTTGCAGGTTATCAACTAGGTTTTGCAGTTTGTACTAATTGTTCTGAGAACTGCTTTAACTGTTGTGCAAATGTAAATAGTGATGTGAGAAATGCACCAAAGCGACTGAGAAAAACTGTAATAACCAGACCTAATAAATACTGATAATAGGATTCAGAACTTCGGATTGGAATTCCAGCACACACTTTATCATTTCAATTGTTTTTTCTGTCCACTTTTAGGTAAAAGTACCCAGAAGACACCCTGGCAGCAGACAGAGGTGCAGGCGGTGGAAAGGCACATGAAGCGATTCATCACATTCATCACATCGTTCATTGTACAAGCAAAGAGCGACTGTGACAAATGTTTAAAAGCTGAACCAGAAGCACTGAAGAACCGCGATTTGAAGACCGTAAAGTTTTACATTTATTAGTAGTGAATAAATGTGTTGAAGCTCAATTAGTAGTAGATTTTGTTTTATTTTTTATAAGTATCAGGTGAATGAGTAGCAGCTGATGCTGGGAGGTTGGCCGAAAAAATTACAATTATAGAAAGAATAGTTTGAAGTGGAAAGGTTTAAATGTTTGACCTGTGGGTATGAAATGGGTTGGAAAATATCCAGACAATAATTCATTACTTGCATGCAGTCCTTTGTTGCAGTGAAAAAGTTCTCCATTCACATATAATCCACTTCAATCACACTAATATTCCAATCAATTGTAAGAACAATCAATCGATCCAAACAAATATTCTGCATGTTGAGGAGATGATTACAAGCACAACACTAGGGCCTGGTTTCACAGACAGGATTTAGATTAAACCAGGATTAGGCCTTTAGTTCAGTTAGGACATTTAAGTAGCTTTTAT
Organism: Squalius cephalus; assembly: GCF_949319135.1. Classification (NCBI taxonomy): domain Eukaryota; kingdom Metazoa; phylum Chordata; class Actinopteri; order Cypriniformes; family Leuciscidae; genus Squalius; species Squalius cephalus. Next base: position 19,745 of record NW_027645808.1, read on the forward strand.
AAACGTGTCTTAGAAATAAGCATTACTGGTGTGCATCTTGAGACAAAACAATGGCACTTGGACACAAAGGACTTAATTTAAGATGTGCTTTCAGTTAAAACGGCTTAAACACACACTTTAGTCTGAGACTATCTTAAGGCTGGTCTGTGAAACTGGCCATAGGTGTTCTATGCAAGAGTGAAGCTTGGTTGTAGATTGAACCCATTTTTTTTAAGGGCAAATGGACAAATGCAATCTGAGGAATTACTTCGTATAAATGCCTATTATTTGTCATTAGTAATATATTTCTTGTTCTATCTAGGTCCCCACAAATCAAAAGGGGAAGTTGTGTGAATTATGCAAATTAAGTCCCCACAAATCAAATAGGAGGTTGTGTGAATTATGCAAATTAGGTCCCCACAAATCTAATGGGAGGTTGTGTGAATTATGCAAATATTATGCAAAGTTGGTCCCTATAAGACATGTCAACTCGATTTTTCAAAAGTCCCCATAACGCATGGTCAAATCATTACTTCATCAATTCAGATATCTGAAGGCGTGTATAAGTTATCAAAGCTATGGTAAGTATCCCTAATTTTTTTCATACCTCTAGAACCTTTAGAAAGGGTGGTCCCCACAAGTGATGATCATAAAGTTGGTCCCCATTCAGCATGGAAACCAGTATGTGTGTGTGTGTGTGTGTGTGTGTGTGTTTTTTTTTTTTTTTTTTTTTCAGTAACTTGTCTTTGCCATATTTTATCAAAATGAAGTTGTTCTGCTTCTGAAACGAGTCCTTTTTTCTTTTCGGTTGACGTCCAATCGCTATATGTAACGCCCACTTTTCATGATCCAATCAATTCCTGATTGATAAAACCTAGTCCTGCCCTGATTTTTTTCTTGTTGAATATCTTTTTCACTCAAAAATGG